>NC_088798.1:17303468-17360968 GCF_011386835.1 Chrysemys picta bellii
AAGGGGAAGACCTGTGAAGCGTAGGATTGGCTATGTGAATGAGACTGGGACAAACAGCCAGGGGTAGGGAAGATACAGGACTGGGACAGGGACAGGCTGGAAGGGATGGGGGCGGGGCAGGAAGGAGTCAAGCGTGGGGTGGAAGAGTCTGTACCCTAGAATACACTCCCCTTAAGATCCTGGAATGGAACCCAAGTTTCCTGAGTCTCATCATGCCTCTGTGTCAGCAAATATCTGAGAAACCCACTGGCAAAATGTCCCACCCCCTTCCAGCGCTAGTTCACATACAGTGTGACAACCTGCTACTGCTCTCCGTTACTCCATTAGCTCATGTGGCAGCGGGCTGTGATTCTGTAGGTTCCAACCCAGCTGATGACCCATAGGGGTGTTAATCTGATGCCAAATGATGGAATTCCTGTTTTTTCAATTTGCTCTTTTAAAAAGCTAGGAAATTACAGAAGCCTTCAAGGAGGAAATTAAACAAACACCACCTACATTAAAAGAATATTATTACGGTTGCAAAGTCAGGCATGCAATGGACCTATAGAAAACAGCCTCCTTGATTCATCCCTCAAGCAGGTCCATTCTGTGCACCGAATAAGGTCGGAGTCCTGTTGAAAAAATAGTAGGTGATCATGTAAATAAAGACTGTACCATAATTCATAGGCAAAAGGGGACCAAATTCAGGGTGCACAGTCAAAATTAATCCTGTCATTTCTAAGTTCTTGGTGCAACCGTAGTGTTCTTTTCATGTATTTTTTCGTGTGTAATAATATATAATTTCTACACAATATTTTTCATTATAGTATATAAATAGGCACTTATATGAACTGCGTTAATTTTACACGTGAGCATTATTAGTTGGCAAGGCATTGATGATGCTATTATAAACAAATTGTCTCTAATACATACTAGTTTAGTACCGTGATGTTACCTTTTTAATGTCACAGTAGCCCCAATGGTTACAATGACTGTTGTATATTGGCAAGAGTCACTGCAACCCCATCCGTCTGTCTGTGATTTAAAAAAAAAAAAACTTTAAAATCTACCAGAACTGCTGTTTCAGTGCAGGGTATCAGGTCTTAAGTGGCTTGGGGGGACAAGGAGCAGAGATCATCAGGGAAAAATCTTGGCCTTAATTATAGTAAATATTTCCATGATTGGAGACTAGCCTCCAAAGAACATGGTGTCATATTGAAAGTGCCCTAATCACCCGAAAAATCAGAGTGGCAAATCTCTTCTCCCGAAACTCAGAAATGCCACCACTCTTAACACTTTCTGTAACATAGATTAAAGAAGGGATTTACAACAGCTGATAAATCTGTATTAAATGTCCAATCTCCATGGTATCTAGATTATATGAATGGTCACATTATTACTGAGATTGTAAGTAATTTGGGGCATGTCTTCTTTTTGTCTTAGCTGCTATAATAGTAGTAAATAAATAACCATTTATTGAGGGCCATTATTGCATTTGGTGCTCTCTCTGCCAAACATAGGTGAAAACATCCCTGCCCTAAGGGGCTTACAAAATAACACTCAGAGGGGTCATGTCCTTTCTGGCTTCAGTCAAGGATCCTCAGCAGCTCGGGTGGGGGTGTGTGTGTGAGGGGTCGGAGTTTGGGTTGTGTGTCATATAGCCCCAAATTGGACAGACAAGTTTTGCCAGTGACTCCAATAGGAAGAGGACTTGATCCTAAATGGCCAGCTATAATTAGGAATCATTTAAGGACACCTTAGTAGATTCCCAAAAAGCCATAGTCCCACAGTTGAGGAAGATACTGTGCTGGTTAAAAAAAACAAACTGGTTTAGAGAAGAAGTGAAGGAAGCTGTAAAAAATAATATATAACAAATAGAAGAAAGAGGAAGTTGATAGTAAGGAATATAAATCAGAAGTTAGGCATTGCAGAAAACTGATAGGGGAAGCCAAGGGACACAAGGAGCACTCTATGGCTAGCAGAGTTAAGGACAATAAGAAGGAGTTTTAAAAATATATTGGGAACAGAAAGAATCCCGACAATGGTATTGGTCCATTATTAGATGGAAATGGTAAAATTATCAATAATAATGCAGAAAAGGCCAAGGTGTTCAATAAAAATTTCGGTTCTGTATTTGGGGATAACACTCTTTCCAGCCCACTAGTATTTCTGGAGGATGTTAAACAGAAGTGACTAAGGTTAGACAGCACTGGAATGGGTTACCTAGGGAGGTGGTGGAATCTCCTTCCTTAGAGGTTTTTAAGGTCAGGCTTGACAAAGCCCTGGCTGGGATGATTTAGTTGGGAATTGGTCCTGCTTTGAGCAGGGGGTTGGACGAGATGACCTCCTGAGGTCCCTTCCAACCCTGTTATTCTATGACTCTATGATTCCTAAATCATCAGGTCCACATCCAAGAGTTTTAAAAGAGCTGGCTGAGGTGCTCTCTGGACCATTTATGTTGATTTTCAATAAGTGTTGGAGCACTGGGGAAGTTCCAGAAGAATGGAAGAAAGCTAATGTGCCAATTTTTAAAAAGGGGTAAATGGGATGATGGGTAATTACAAGCCTATCAGCCTGGGCAAGATAATGGAGTGGCTGATACAGGACTTGATTAATAATGAAGTAAAGGAGGTAATGCAAATCAACATCGGTTTATGGAAAATAGGGCCTATCAAACTAGATATCTTTTTTTGATGAGATTACAAGTTTGGTCGATAAAGGTAACAGTGTTGATATAATATACTTAGACCTCTGTAAGGCATTTGACTTGGTACCATGTGACATTTTGATTCAAAAACTAGAATGATCTAAAAACTGGCTAACTGATAGGTCTCAAAATATAACTGAAAATAGGGAACCCTCACTGAGTGGGTCTGCTTCCAATGGGTCCTACAGGGATCGGTTCTTGGCTGTAGCTATTTAACATTTTTATCTATGACCTGGAAGAAAACAAAGTCATCACTGATAAAGTTTATACATGATACAAAAATTGGGGGAAGTGGTAAATAATGAAGAAGACAAGCCACTCATTTACAGTGATCTTTATCTAGGGCACAAACAATATGTGTTTTAATACGGCTAAATGTAAATGTGTACATCTGGGAACATATAATATAGGCCATACTTCCAGGACGGGGGATTCTATCTGGGGAAGCAGTGACTCTGAAAAACATTTGGGGATTTTGGTGGATAATCATCTGAATAGAGACAACCTGTGCCTGCTGATATGGGGGAAGAGGGCAGAGTGAGGGCAGCTGGCTTCAGCAGTGTTACTGAGCATGCTCAGTCCGTATAAGCATGCTCATTACAAGCCAAGCAGCAAATCTTGGGGTGGGGTCGGGGGTGGGGGGGAAGGTGACTCTGCATGTCCCCGACCCCCGTCACCTCTGCAGCTGAATATGAGCTTCCAGTGTGATGATATGCCCAAAACAGTTAATGTGATCCAGAGATGCGTAAACGGGAATCTCAAATAGGAGTAAAGAAGTTATTTTACCTCTAGATTTAGCACTGCTGGAATACTGTGTCCAATTCTGGAGCCTACAATTCAAAAAGGATGTTGATGAATTGGAGAGGGTTCAGAGAAGAGCTGCGAGAATGAGTAAAGGATTAGAAAACATGCCTTATAGACTGAAGGAGCTCAATCTGTTTTGTTTAACAAAGAGTAGGTGAACGGATGGCTTGATTACAGTCTTTAAGTAGCTACATGGGGAACACATATTTAATAATAGGCTCTTCAGTCTAACAGAGGAAGATATAACGTGACCCAATGGTTGGAAGTTGAAGCTAGACAAATTCAGAGTGGAAATAAGGTGTAAATTTTTAACGGTGAGCGTAATTAATAATTGGAACAATTTACTAAGGTCATGTTAGATTCTCCATCACTGACAATTTTTAAATCAAATTGGATGTTTTTCTAAACTATATGCTCTAGGAGTTATTTTGGGGGAAGTTCTATGAGTTGCGCTATGCAGGAGGTCAGACTAGATGAGCATAATGGTCCCTTCTGGCTTTAGAATCTATGAATCTAGTCATACATAGATGTACAGAATTGGTTTTAGAGTGAAGTTTCATGTAAGAAATCAGTTTTCTGAGAGATTTGAATGATCAGGATGGATGTTTGGTGCACAAAGTGTGGGATAGAGTTGTGTACATAACGGGTGGCATGGGAGAAGGATACAAAGAGGGTTGGAAGCAGAGCCAGCATAGGGTGGAGTGTAATCACTGGAAGAAGGAGGAGATGAAGGCTACACTGTAGGCAAGGCTTGAGGTGCATAGAGGTGAGGAGGTGAGGATGGGAAACTTAGATGCCTTCAATCCTTTTCTTGTGCCATCTGCTTCCTAGCACAGCCTGAGCTTTTGTTCCATTTGTTATAAATTAAACCCTTCAATGGAAAATATTTTCACTGAAAGTACATTTTGGAAAAGGATGTTAGAAGTTGCAGAAGGGAGAGGAAACCGACTGCCTAAGATGCAGTTGTCCTGCTTCATAGAGAGCCTCCTTCCAGTGCAAAAGGACTGGCTTGTATTTTGCTCACCCAACAGATACCAGAGGGAGAGAAAAGCCCACACAACTGCTGCCTGGCTTCCTACTATGGTTCCCCTCACAGCACTGCTATCTTGGGAATGAGAGGGAAGAAGCAGGGGTCCCAAGTATTTAAAATGAGGCTTTCTTATTAGCCACTTTCAGATCCTGCACACCAAAGATCATTCCTGTCCCGGTTCCCAGTCCTACAATTGGAATAGCGTGGTGGATGCTAGCACCTGTGTGGAACATCACTGACGTCAACATGGATGCGAGAGACTGCCTACACGGATCTGATTGCAGAGTCAGGGCCTAAGGCTCCACAGTATTGGTTGTCAAGGAAGATGCTCTGTGCTCCTTGGTGCATCAGGTTTGTATTGCAACAAAATCCTCTAGGGGCACCCAAATCAACCAGTAGAGCCCACTGGTGATAGCGGCGTAAAGTGCACCTCCCACTTCACCTTCTAGATTTGAAAGAAAAATATTTAAGCTACTGAAATAAAAATATGAGTGATCATTAAAATTTGTGGAGTATGTATTTATTCCCCATAAAAAGTGTGAGTTAGAACTGGACACTGCAAAGCTGCTCCATAAAGAAAATTGCTTCTTCTCTTGACATTCAGCAGTTTCCATGGGGAACTTTTCCTTCAGAACTGGAAAATGCAGCATTTCAACCCATCGCCACCACCCCCCAACCCACAGGGAGCTATGCTTCAGCGGGGATTGTGGTAGGACTGCTGCAGCTCTTCACACTAGGAAGGAAGCTTCAAACACCAGCTGGGAGCTTCCTATAAGAGCTCACGAATCCGTGCATCTCCCGGACAACTTGATCCCATCCCCTTCCAGCCTAACTGTGAACTAAGCTGCTGCTTGCCTGCTCCAACCAGACTCCCCAACTCCAGATGAAACCCAAGTCCTGCACTTCAGTCCATTCCGCGAGACAAAGTGGGTGAAGTAATATATCTTTTTTTGGACCATCTTCTACTGGGGAAAGAGACAAGTTTGCAAGCTACACAGAGCTCTTCTTCAGCTTAAATGACTACACAAGGTGGAAGATCAGGCCTAATGCAGTGTGCATGCAGAGAGATGAGTGGCCTCCTTGAAGGTAATTGGCAATGCCACTTTACAGATCAGCTACCTGTAGCAAGAGGTGTTCAAGTCCGGTTGTTAGGTCTGATTCTCCTCTCACACCAGTGTCGGTCCACTGATATCAGTGGAGTTACTCCTGATTTACATCAGTGTAAGTGAGAGGGGGATCAGTCCCATTTATCTTTTCAAGGTGGATGGATTCCCCCGGTCTTGCCAAATTCTCCTCTGATTTACACCAATGTATTTCTGGATTAACTCCATTGAAATCAATGGATATTTAGTGGTGTGAGTGGAGATAGAATTTGGCCTGAAGAATTCAGGACTTTGGTATTTGTTCCCTGAATTTTTGTGTGGCTAGCTATACTGTAAATGTGTGGATGTCTCATCTTTGAATGTGCTTATGCATACGCTTCCAACAAACACTGTGGCATCTGCTGGCAGCAAAGGAATCATTTATTGTGTGACAGGATACCTGTTTGCTGTGAAAGCGAGACCTATCCCAAGACAAGTTTTACTATTTTTTTCTTTTCAGTACAGCACAGTACACTGCAGTAGCTGGGACCTGGTTAAATGGGATGTCTGCTTTACTGCATCATCTTGCAGAGAAGCCTAATGATAGCAAATGCTAATTACTCCTGCTTAATAGGCACACTTACAAACAAACCGTGTAATAGATACATGCAGTGTTGTTGTAGCTGTGTTGGTCCCAGGATATGAGAGAGACAAGGTGAGTGAGGTAATCTCTTTTACTGGACTAACTTCTGTTGGTGAGAGAGACAAGATTAAGCTCCCAGGCTTGTCTATTGAAAGTGTTGTGCGGATTTCCTTTGAGGATGAGGACTGAGAGGTCAGATATAGAGTGATCGCTTTGTGAGAAGGTTCACCCACAGGTGATGGGGAGCAGGGCCGACGAGGGGAGGGGAAGCCGGTACAAATTACCGGGGCCCGGCGGTCCGGAAGGGGGCCCAGGGCCCAGCTTTCCCGGCTTCCCCCCCCATTGGCCCTGTTTAGCTGGTCCGCCCTTGCTGGGGGGCCTGAAAAAATTTTTTCACCGGGACCTGAACCCACTCTCGGCGGCCCTGATGGGGAGCTTGCTTCTGATGATGACCTTGGAGAGGTTGAGGGGTTGTTTGAAGGTCAGAAGAGGGGGTTCAGGAAAGATTTCTTTCAGGATGGGATCCCAAGGAGTATAGTCTGTAGTTGTTTGCTAATACCCATTATGGATTCTAGTGTGGGGTGGTAGGCGACAACTAGTGATGTGTGGTCTGAGCGGGTTTTATTTCTGTATTGAAGTAGGTTCTCTTGGGGTATTTAGTTGGCCCATTCTATGGTGTGACCTACTTCTCTGGTGGCATGTCCTTGTTTGGTGAAGGTAGTTTTGAGGGTGCTAAGGTGTATATCCCGGACTTTCTCCTTGGAGTATATTCTATGGCATCTGAGTGTCTGGCTGTAGATAACAGATTTCTGGGTGTGTTTGGGTGGTTACTGAATCTATGAAGTTAGGTGTGATGATCGGTGGGTTTCTTGTATGTAGTTGTCTGTAAAGTTTCACTGTTGAAGCTGATTGTGGTGTCCAGGAAGTGGATGCTAGTGTAGGAGTGTTCCAGAGAGGGATTAATGGATGTGTGGTGGTTGTTGAAGTTGTGGTGGAAATCTATGAAGCAGTTTAAGTCATCTATCCAGAGATTTCCAATGAAACCATAGATCAGGACCCACCTACTCAAAGGAGCACTAGACCTGCCAGGTCAACAGATGCAAACCTGCAGACATATCTCCACTGATCAACACCCCCCACAATACCCCTTTCAAGATCCATGGGTCCTACACATGCCTATCACAACCTGTAGTGTACCTCATCCAGTGCACTGAATGCCCCAATAGCAACTATGCGGTTTAAAACCAGACAATCACTACACTCTTGAATGAACTCACACAGAAAAATGATAAAAGAAAAAAACACCCTTTCACCTGTGGTTGAACACTTTTCACAAAGAGAGAGATCACTCTGTATCCTCAATGGAAACCTGCACAACACTTTCAAAAGATGAGCATGGGAGCTTAAATTCATAACTTGCTAAACACTATAAATCATGAACTGAACAGAGACACTGGATGTATGGCTTATTATAACAATCTGTAACCCACTAACAATCCCCCCTCCCAGCTGCGTTTTTCTCCCCTCTGACTTCCTTTCCTTCCTATGACTGGAGGGTGTTAATGGGCCATTTTACCTTGAATGGTCCCTTGAAATATGTGATAACTACTTAGACTAAACAATCTGTTCAGACCTTGCATTTAGCAGTGACACTTTGGCCAGGTCTACAGTACAAAATTACATCAGTAATACACTACATCAGTGATCCACACCCCTGAATGACTTGGTTATACTGACCTAACCCCTGGTGTAGACAGCATTATGTTGATTGGGGGGGGGGGGGCTTCTCCCGTTGAAATAACTACTGCCTCTTACTGAGGTGGATTAACTACGCCGTTGGGAGAAGTTCTCCTGTTGGCATAGTAGTGTCTTCACTGAAGTGCTACAGGGGTGCAGCTGTAGCCATGTAGCTGCTGTGTTTTAAATGTAGACCTGCCCTTGAATTAGTTTCCTGGACCAGAAGAAGACCTCTGTGTAAGCTTGAAAGATTGACTCTCTCACCAACAGAAGTTGGTCCAATAAAAGAGATTACCTCACCCACCTTGTCTCTCATTTAATAGATACACATTTGGCCAGTGCCAAGGAGTTATGTGGTGTTTACCAGCTGTTAAATAAGGTGAACAATAAGAGCTTTATATTTTCAAAGTCCTATACAAATATTTGTGAATTAATACTTACAGCAGTAAGGTGAGATAAAGAAGCAAATGTCACTCGAGATGGGACAACTGAGGAGTTAAGTGACTTAGGTCACAGAGATCATCAGTGGCAGAGATTGGATCCAAATTCCTGGCTCCCAGCCCCAAATTCATCCTACTAGAACATTCTCCCTTTCAGCTCTGAAATTGTGAGCTCCAGTGTGTTAATATAGAATGTCACTAATATTTGATCAGTACAGTAATGTCATTTATAGAGCCATGTCTATTGTATACATGTCTGTATATATACAACCCTTCTTTGGTACAAATAGAAAATCAAAATCCAAAATGGGGAAAAAAACCCAAACCATAAAATGAACCTTAAAATAGCAAAAGCAGAGCTTACTTTTTAGCACCAAGCTACTGTGGTGATTGATGATTTATATATGTACAAATATCTGAGATAACTAGACAGATATTAATCAGGACAGCTATTTAATTGACATGACTATCTAGTGTGGGCCTTGTTCCAATGAAGGGGCACTGTGCATTTTAGTCTTGCTTCATTTCCCCCTCTTTCTGGTTTGCGCACTCTTTAGGGTATAGCGCCAGGACCCTATCAGTTCATGAACCTCAAACACACATAAGTTTATAGAGTTCTGTAATTATACAAATGTGGAACTGCTTTCTAATGAACAAGATTTAATTTGTTTCATTTCACCAAGGAGCTTTTTTGCAAGACATATGGTCCCTGTGGCCATGTTATTTGAGATATAAAATGAATGGGCCTGATTCCAGTCCCAGCTGTAAATCAGGAGTAAGTCCATTGTAATCAATGAATGTACTTAGGCGTAAAATCAGCATGAGGTCAGACTCAGGCCTTGTATATCTAAATGATTCAGTTTCAGTGATCTGCAAGTGTCTTCACTCACTGTTTCAGAGGCATCTGGTGAGTTTTCATGCCCCTAATTCAGTAAGGAATGAGGTTCACAGAAGGTCCCTCAGATACTGGGAAAAGAAGTGTTGGCTAGGGAAAGGAAGGGAAAGTTCCTATCCAAAGCAGTATCTGCCAGCGTATGAGGATATTTTCTAAAATAATGTTGATTTTATAGATTGTCCCAGTTTTGCTTGGTTTTGGGCTGTACACCTCAGAGGTAACTTGCTGCAATTGGCAAAGCCATTCCTAGCTCTCTTGAAAGGCCTGGCAGCAGTAAAACACAAAGGGAAATGATACTTATATATTGATCATTCCCATCTTCCCTAGTCAGCTCACTTCTTAGAGTTGGATTAAACCATAAAATATAGGGCTGGCTATTGCAGAGCAAAAATGGAAGTCTGGGAAAAGCTTCAGATATATTTTGGAAGCCCCGCAAAATTGAATTTTCAGGATTTTCCAGGCCATGGAAACTGGACTTATTTCTTTTATTGATACCAGCCTTTAATGCAAAAGCCACGTAAAATTACATTTAAAGGGTCTTGAATATATTGGGTGGGGGGTATCTGACAGTCTAAATACGATGTAATGTCGGTATTTTGGCACAGCAAAATAGAATGAAATTACTTTTCCTATGATCTTTCCAAAAGTTATTGAAAATGATATGAAATATATTCTGTAGCACAAAAAAGTTTTTTTTTAAATGCAATTTCTTTGGCACTTTATTCATTCGTTATTCCTTCACCCTCTTTCACGTTGCGAAAGCTTCCTATTATGAAACATTCAGTGAAAAAAATGAACAAAAAAAAAGTATACTACTTCTTTAAAATATATTGCAAGAATCCTCATTTCCAGATTTTTATTGCAGCACTAGCTGGTATTCTTGCATGCAGTTTTGTAATTTATTCTGAACATTCCACTTAAACCTTTTTTCAATAGCATGATTTTATTAGAGTCAGCTCACTGGACTTTCCCAAAAAGGTATTTAAGATCAAATAAAACCAGTGCTTGGAAAAATATCATTACAATATGAAAGCAGTTACAAAAACATTAGTACTGCAAAGTTTTATTTCAGATGGCTGAGCCTGCTGTACCCCAGGTTATTGCACTTCTAGTTCCTCCGACACACTCACTGGAAAAATGGGGAAAACTGTCATCTTGGCAGTTTTTACCTATTTCTTGGGAAAAAGTGTCCAATTTAAAGGGAGATGGCCATTTTTTCCATGCGCCGTCATTAATAATAACAGTAAACTGCCTTTCATTCCTGCATTCCTTTCCTAAGCAGCGGAGCATATCTCCCCCCTTTTTCTTTGTCAACTACTAGGTGTCAGTGTTTTCCACGCTTCACCTTTAGTGAATGGAGCTGGGCAGAACAGCCAGGCAGTTGGGCAAATCTGCTGCTGGAAAGATGAAAAAAGATTTGATTATTAAATAAATCACTCCAGTGCAACTTTGCTCCTTGGTGCCTATTTAACTCCCTGTGGCCTTGATTCCACCAACACTTGCTACTCTTTGAGCTCACAGCTGGCAATACGCACTATGCCTGGTAAGTAGTATTTGCAGCACTAGGTCCTATTTTTGCAAACAATTGCTTTTACAGTTCCCAAAATGATAGCAGGATAGACTAGAACGAAGGGCCAAGTCCAACAGTACTGCCACAAGTACTCCTGTTCTATTTTCCTTTTGACTCCAATAGGAAGAGGATCATGCTTTAATTGAGAGTTAGTCAACAGCCTGCACTTCTCTTATTTCCCTAACTCTGGGCCTAGAACTTTCACAGTAGACTTAAGGTTGCTTTGGCAGATCCAAGAAGCCGGAAAGTGCTGCCAAATTCAAATCTCCCATTTGACTTCACAGCCAGGCAGCTAGGGCAAATATTTTTCTTTTTCAATTGTTACCTTCATCTCCTTTCATCAAAACCATAATAATTGACAGCTAGCACTGGTTTACTTGGAATTCAAGCTGAAGTTTGTGTGATATTTGTGATTTTCGAACAACAGAATTTAAAGGAGATCATTTCCAGGTGTACCTGCTTGTTTTCATTGAAAAATGGATTGTCATTAGCAATAAAATGTAATAAGCTAAAGGGATGGTTTAATTGTTACATCATCAGATGTCATTTCTTTTATATTTCTATTATATCTTTTTTAGAGGTCGTTATTTCAACAGAGATGCAGGTTTTTCCTTTGTACTTTTCCAGGTAAAAAAATTTTTTTTTCTCAAGCAAGATATGTATCAAAGCAGCAGCAACACACTGAAGTTTGAAGATTAGGCTTTATATGCGGACTTTTAAATCCTCTTTTAAAATTGCAAGTTACTGTTCATATTACTTTTCTAAGTAGAAATATGCTTAAAAAGTAAAGTCTTTATTGCTTCTTAAAAGGCGTAGTACTCTGTGATAAATTCTCATATTTTGACTGTTAATATGTTTGAATGAAAATTATTTATACATTTTGGTGAGGTTGAATGGTTTTCATTTGATTGCTGCCTCTGGAAATGAAAGCAGAGTAGCAGGAAATTTACATGTCATGCTGTGATGTATATCCAGATTATGAGATGATTGTGCAGCAGATGAACACCAAGTAAAATCATTTGCATCAAACTGTGACAACTGCAATTCCTGACAAGGCCTCTTAGTTTTTTGGGCTATTATCATTGTACAAGAATATAATCTATTGACAGCAGGGCTGTTTAATACATTTAAAGGCAGACAGTGGAAGAAATCGTAACTGTTTTCATTCGCCACTGCACAAGGGTGCAGATCAAAAGTGAATTATATTTAAAAATATGCATGTATGATGATAAGATGCATGACATTCATCAACCTGTTTAGTCATGGTTAAGCTGAGATGGTGAAGATCCAATATTACTGCCATATGTGGTCTGAAATAGAGACATGAGACTGAAAATTATATTATTGCCCAGTAGAAGTGAACAAACAGGGGAAGACATTCTCTCTTAATCTTTCCTCTGCCTGTCTAAGGGCTAAAATCTGCCCTTTTGTAGTTATATGCAAATATTGTGTCTCTGACTTTAGCAAAGCACATGTAGATGTTCTAAATTAATTGGCATTTATTCCCTTTTGTGTAACAAAATGTGCTGCTGTTTATATCCATAATGAGAATATAAACAATAAAGTTAGCTTTTGTAGGGCTCGATGCAAAGACTTCAATGGCTTTTGGATCAAGCCACTTTACACACATTCATGAATTAAACCTCTCAGGGTAGGTAGCTCTTTAAATGAATCTGGATTAAATTAAGACATTAAAAATGAGATTTAAAGAGCAAATTATTTAAAGAAATGCATTCACAAACCCCTGCAATCGCCTTTGAGATTCTGGGTAATTTCCGATTCATTTGCATGGTTTTCATTTGTTTATCCCACAAGTCTGAAAGAAGCTGGTATCAGGGCCACAATCATGGAAGCAAAGCTTGCTGGTGACACCGTGCTATTCTGCGCATGCCTAGAATGCTAGTCATGACACTGGCTGTGCTAGCGCTAGCCATGTCCGCACACACGCTTCTATCTAGCCAACCTCCCTAGCTGTAGAAGAGCACATACTGAGCTAGTGCTGTGTTGTCAGCCGTTAAAGCTCTGTTACCTCCCAGGGGGTCTGGATCTGGCAGAGATACGTTTTTAAAGTTCAATTATTTTTTAAAATTCCGCCAACGAAAAGGAGTGACAGGGACTGGAGCTGGGGGGAGGCTGGTGAGAAGAGTGTGTGTGAAAGGGTCCACCCTTGCCAAACTGGACATGGGGAGGCACTTGGTGTTGGGTGCTCCAATAGAAGTTTAGTAATTTGGGATCAGAACCCCGAGGAGGAATATAAAGTAACAGAAAAGGTGTAATTAACCGATCGAAAGCTACAGCTGAGCCACAAAACAGTCACACGTGTATAGTAGCAGAATAAGGCTCATAGCTTCTGTCAACTGTAGTCACTAGGGGATGATACAATCACACCCGCTTGCTAAGGTCTGACACTACAGTGGTATAAAGACAGTTGAGGAGCATAGAGAGAGACAACCAGGCAAACATAGTGTATCAATTTACCTTATAGGTGAGTCTCTACGTGCTCGCATATTCTCCGGCTCCAAGCATTCAAAACTGTGACTGAATCATGAGATTGGCTTAAAAATCACAAGGTTTTTAAAATAATATACGTTAGGGGTTTTCTTTATTGCATTCTGTGTTTTGAGCTTTTAGGATTTGTGTTTTTAAGCTTTTCTCTGCAATTGTGAGGGCTAGAAACTCACTATTTTTTTAAGTGTAAGTGAAGATTCCCATGTAAATGCATGCCTCCTGGAGCTGGAACTTTAATGAAAAGCAAAAAAATTGGAAAAGCTGGCAACAGTGTAAACTTGTGATAATCAATCCACAAGATACCTTCAGTGACTGGAGGTCCAAAATGCCTTAGTCTTAGACTAAGCAAATGCTAGGAGCTCCTGAATTTTGATCTAGCTCTGTCGTTGATTTGGTGTGTGGTGATGGACCAGTCTTTTAACGTCAGTTTCCCCATTGGTAAAATGGGGTAATAATCTTTCCCTACCTCCCAGGGCTGTTGTGAGTGTTGTCTAATGTTTATGAAGGATTTTGAAATATGATGTAAGTGCAGAGTATTATCACTGCAGCCGTCTCAATCTAGATTCACATTGTTTCCAGTCTTTCTGGCTTACACTGTGTAAAGTCATAATGTTTCTGTGCATCTTGATGTGACACTGAAAGCAGTAAAAATGATGATTTCTTTAAAATAAATTTGTTAGTGTTTTTGCAATAGAGCCAACCACTGAAACAATATGAAGTTTTATCTTTAGGATCAGACATAAAACCAAGATCTGCTTGTAACTACTTCAAGAAATACCTGCAGCCCTCTTTGGAAAAGCAGGGATGATTGTCCCTGTGTCTAGGCCCAATTCCAGTGTCACCCACAGCCAGGGTGTTTACTCAAATTCCCGCTTCATTTTCAAGTCGACATGGTATTCTTCTTCTCTGTGTACTGTTGTTGTCTGATGCTAAACAGCTGCCATATTCCATCCCCAAAGTGGCTGCATTTCCGAGGTTGATATTGTGATATCTCTGTATAGTTATTGGTTTGCAAAGTGCTTTTGTTAGGATTTTGTGGAATCCTGCAATAAATGTGTGGTAAATCAGACCTTCAACTTACTGGGGAACATTACAATCCATTTCCATAGTGATGATGTGTTTGTTTATCTGTGGAGAACATGTGGGGGAAGGAGTGGGTTAGAACTAACTGGAGTCTGTTTCCTTCAAAATTTCAAGCTCAGCTCCCCCTTCTGAGACTCCTTCTCCCAGCCCTATCCTACTGAGCATGCCATCACCTCCATGTGCCACATTCTCTTCCTACTATCAAACAATATTTTTTCCATACTTACACTTTGTTGCTGCCCACACCTGCCTTTCTCTGTTCGGGGCTGGTGACTTTGCTGTGTAGAATAGCTAGTTCCCATGACATAGTTACCTAAGCATTTCAGCAAAGATGGCATTGTG
Source organism: Chrysemys picta bellii (assembly GCF_011386835.1). Taxonomy (NCBI): domain Eukaryota; kingdom Metazoa; phylum Chordata; order Testudines; family Emydidae; genus Chrysemys; species Chrysemys picta. The sequence continues at coordinate 17,318,289 of NC_088798.1, forward strand.
ACAAGGTGTTCACCCCACACTAGCCTAGGCAGGGTTAATGAGGTTGAGAAGGGGCCAGTTAAGTGGATAGGCCACATCTGAGGTTGCCTAAGTAACTCCTGATTGATGATGGAGCCCAGCTGAGAAGGAACAGGCCGGGCTAGTATAAAGCCAGGAAGTTGGCAGCAGAAAAGGGCTGCAGCATAGATGCCAGCAGCCACTTTCTGGGCATTAGAGGGGGAAGGAAGGAAACCCAGGGGGAGAGTAGAAACTCTAGGGATCCAGGCCCTGGGGGAAGGGTGGTGGAGTGGGAACCTCAGAGAGGCGGAGTAGGAAAAGGCTCAGGGAAACGACAGCAAGGTGGGATGTTTTAGACCTTGGCTATTGATTAGAGGGTCCCTGAGCTGGAACCTGCAATAAAGGCGGGCCCTGGTTCCTCTACCAGTCACCGGGGAAGTGGCACAGTCTGGGCAGTGAATGGGAAGGCTGCCTGAGACAGTTTGTATGGGGACACTTTGATATTCCGGAAGAGGGAAAACACACAGTGATCTGGCCGGAGGGCCAAGCCACGCAGAGGGAGCACCCTGAGTGACAGAGAGAAAGAGGCAGCAGGGCGTGTGAATGAGTAACAGAAGGGAGGGTCGGACCTGGAAGGACCTAATCTCCAGAGCAGCCAGGAGCAGGTGTCCTAGTGGTGAGGGAACCCCATGACAGGCATATATATCCTATTACCATTACAATGTCTGCCTAGGTGAATATCTGTGATTAACAAGCTGTGAAAGCTTAGCATTGCCTTATAGATACACAATGTCACTTGAGAGTCCTGAGACTTATGGTTCAGGGGCAGTGTGCACGTGTGTGGGTGCATCCACCTGATTTCACTAGCAATAACTGATTTTTTTGGTGACCAAGAGTCAGCTCTAATGGGTCAGAAGAACAGCAGCCAGCGTCTATGGCCGGTCATGGGAAGCCCTCTAGAAAGAGAGAGAAAAGTAGAGCATCATTGTACATTTCAATGAGATCATATTCATGGACAGCCATGGATTCCCCTTTATAGCATAGATATTTTCCCCCTCCCCTTTCTAGCGTTAGAAAGAGGATACCCAAATATCACCACTTTACTGACAGATATCAGCAGGCCCTCTATTGGTTTGGCATAAGCTGAAGGTAGCTGAAAAACCCTTTGTGTAAGAACATTTCCTTTTCATACATTGTGCTCCTGCACATAAACTGTGTTACTTTATTTTGACATTGGAGAGGTTGCTGGGTTTGGTAAGCTAGCTAAATCTGAACCATTTGGGGGCCTTTCAAATGTCAGCGCACTGCTAATACGAAATCAAATCTGTTTTTATTAGGTACTCCTGATTCACTGGAGAAAACCCACAGATTAAAAAGTTATCAAGTTTATGATGTCGTCCTTTTTGGAGCTGCAAAGCAGCTGTTGCTGCATTAACAGCTCTGAGCATGATGAACATTTTGGGAGAAGGGGTAATTTTTAAATAAAGAAGAATGCAACTATTGAGGAAGAAAATCTGGTCACTAACTTTATTTGACACATGTAATAGACTGTCAGAGTTTTTTGGGGACTGCACGGTGCAAAGTAAAACGAAGCTGGTAATAAGCAAGTTGGCATTTATTCTTTATGTAGGAATATTTGTTCCTCAAAGTCAGGCTATGTGGAATATTAGCATTTGAATAAATTATTCAACACTTTCTAGAGAATGCAAGGGGAAAAAATCTTTTCAGCATTATAACATGACAATCTACAGGGTAGTAGAAAAAGAAGGCTGTCATTTTTTCTTCAATTACAAAAGGCAAATATTTATTATTTATAAGTATTCGCCTTGTATAGGCTTAAATGTTATTTATGAACCTGTTGCATAGTGATTTTCAATGTAACTCATTATTTTTAGCCTTAGGGTGTTGTAAAGGAGCATGGATATATTTAATGACACTTTGCTAGTCAGCGCAATTACACTGTAATCATTATGTAAAATGTGCTATTAATTAAACCAATTTCTAGTTAGAACATTCTTTTCTGCAGGGCTTAATCTTAATCTCTGGCAATCTTTCTCTCTGTTTTTCACTCATTAATTATATGATTACTTTTAAAGTTACATATGATAAAATGTTTTTATCTTTAAACTTCGTATGGTCAATTACTTGTATTTCTCAGGCCATTTGCCTGTAAATGCCGAAGAGGTTTCTCTCTACCAAGATGGAAGAAAAAAAAAAAAAAAGAAGAAGATGAAAAACATTATTTGGGTGTCAACAGTTTGATCACTGACATTGTTTCTGATATTTTTGTGATCCCCAGCTGAATTAAATTTCTGATTCAAAAATTACAAAGTCCCCTCCTCACATTTTGATTTTTTTAAAAAAATCTTTTTTCCCAAAAAGGCCTTCTAAAAGTTTCTATTCATTTGTACACTTATGCAAAGATCCAATATTTTGTCCAATTGCATTTACATTTTATGTTTGTATTTTATTAAAAGAAACACATTGCCCTTTCTGATAAGGAGTTGAGATAAACACTAAATAAATAATACCCATTTCAAAGGCACTATGATATTTTCCAGATCATAATTAATATCATGAGCAGTTAAATTTGAAATACATATATTTTAAATTACTGTTACATCTTAAAATAGAAGAAAAAAATCTTTATATTTTCTAGGTTGAAGATCTCTCGTCATCCTAGCTCTGCTCTATAGTGACCCCTTGTGGAGAAAGAAAGAAAAAAGGGGGAAGAAGTGCTTTCAAATATATGCATGCTATGTGGAGATTCAAAATATTTTAGCTATAAATGGGCAAGAACAGGGCAGTTTTGTTCTTGCAAATCTCTTGGTCAGAGACTTTCATTTAGTCAAACCAGGAATGGTTGGGGTCCAGATACCATTTAATCTGAAACCCCAAATTTCTTGTAGGTTTAGATAGATGGTTCCAATTTTGGTTCCATCCACCGCCCGCCAAGCTCTTCAACCTGGTTGAATGGTCACTCTCAGGTCACTTTCTGAAGAACAATAAGGGGTCTGTTTTTAAATACTGGGCTGCTTTGTCATTCAACTGGCTACATGAAATAGTTGTTCCTGCTTAAAACACAGAAATTGCAACTCAAAAAGCAAATTAGGAGCTAAAACTCACTTAGAGTGGTATAAATCAGGAATAATTCCACTAAAATCAATGGTGTGAGGGGAGTCAAGGCCCGCACAGTTTATATTCTCCCTTATCTCGCTCCATTCTGCTAAGGTTGTCACCTGCAACAGCAAACAAAAAGCAGATGGCCAAGAATCACATAACCATCAATCTAAAACACCCACTGAATCCACCATGTAATCTAGCTAATAGTTGTTACCATTCTATGAAGCACCCAGCAGAACCTCAGGGCCCTGCTCCCAAATGACTAACATCCTGTGTACACCAGTTTTAATTAAAGACATCAAAAGCTGTGAGAAAAGCGATCCAGCATCAGTTTCAAAAGCTCTGCAGGCTGGAGCAGAACCAGTTCAGTACAAGCTACTTATTCCTTGAAAGCAGCAGTAGGTGAGGATGCAATAAACTCCCCACAATCCTGTAGTATTTGCAGATGAAGATAAAATGATTTAAAATAAGGTTTCTCTTAAAGTACATTTTGTTTACATGGGAAAAGATAATCTAGGCAGCAAGCCTAGGGCCTGATCCTGTGAGGTGCTGAGCACTCTAAATGGCCTCTCCTTTGGGTTTTGTCCTGCTGAAGTCAATAGGAACAGGGCCAGACTTTTAAAGGTATCTAGATGCCTAAAGATGCTGGCTAGTGGGATTTTCAAAAGCACTGAGATGCTTATCTCAATGGGAGATAGGTACCTAGGCACTTTTCATTCCATCAGGTTCCTATCTGCATCTTCGGTGCTTTAAAAATTTGCCCTTTAGAGTTTGCAGTGATGGAAGCTGAAGAATATAGTGGGTGGAGAGAAAGACCTCAGTGGGAGCTGAGAATACTCAGCTCTGTGTCTTCCAAGAGCGGGTCCCAAGTGTTGACCTGTTCTGGTGTAATGTGCGTGCATCTCAGAAGGCTCAATAGCCAGTCAGATTGTTCTTGTTATCTATGCTCTTTTATAAATGTCTTATAATCCAAGGTCTCTCCGACCTTGATGGGGCTACTGGAGAAATCTTTATGTAAAGACGAAATGTCTTTGAATAATTTCTCCAATACATTAAGCACAAACATTCATTTCTTCAGCATTAGATGTGTGTCTCTTTTCCCCCCATCTACTTATTTCATGAACAAATATATCTATTCTGGACAGTACAAGCAAAACCCCTTGCTGTGTTTTTGAATTATTGATGGGTTGTAGACAGCATTTTGTCCCAGTTATATCTTTGTGTGGTGGCCACTCCAGTGGTTTATTGGAATTGATAATCTTCTACACCAGGAATTCCATCATTTGGTAAACAAAATTGATTGGCCTCATCTTGGTGTGTAAAGGCCCATGTGACATCTTCCCATCCCCAGAAGCAGCAGCCCAGTTGACAAGGCTGTGGAGGCAATAATATGTTAGGGTCAGAAATGATGAAACGCCATACTTTCCTTTTAATGAAAACTACCAATTTCTGTACATTAGACACTAAAGCAGCTTGCCTGTCCACTGGTAAGTACAACGTACAATGAACGCACAAGAATTTCACAGCAGCTTTACATTAAGGATTTAGCAAGCCTTACCCCGCAGCAAAACTGCCACTTTATCCTGAGTAAGGGCTGCAGGATCAGGCTTTCTCGGGAAGTCAATGGCAAAATTCCCACTGATGCTAATGAGAGGAGGATCAGGCCCTCTGTGTTTCAAAAGCAAGGGATGTCCTCATTTAGGTGGAAAATTCATGCTCATGGCAAATGTGGTCAACCCCTCTGTATGAATTGCTCCTCCATCACCATCATACTGTACAGAAAAGCTGTTGGAGATGGGTGTTGCATTGGAAGTTTAGTATTCAAGGATAAAGTCCTGAGACCAATTCTCCCCCCTCCTGCCCTTGTTTATTAATCCTCTTAGGGCAAGACACTCCTGGTCTCTGTCTGGCACTTTACACATACCTAAAAAAAAAATTAAAAACAAAGAAAATAAAAATCTATTTATTGAGTGTTTCATGACATGGTTAGCATCCTCAGATACATTTCCTTCCATGAGCCTAACATTTCACAGGAGGAGAGCTAGCAACATTATGCCACATTTTCTGGTGCCCCTGAGTTGATTTTTCAGTTCTTCTCCCACTCACTGATTCTAGAATCAGTTGAGTCCCTGGAACAAGTTAGAGCAGTCCCAAGGCTGTTCTAACTTATGCTGTCTGGAACAGCCCTCCTAGAGACCACTTCACTGGCTCAGTATTGCTGGAGCATTATAGCCACATCCCCTCCTGCCACTGGCCTGTCCCAACACACCCCGTATACCAGCAGTTGACAAAGATATGGCTATGCTTCCTTTACAACACTCAAGGATCCCCTACCTGATAGGAATACCCAGATGCCCCTTTAAGGCAATTTTCTACCTTCTCAGTGCTGCCGGAGATGAGCAAAGCAGATATAAAGGGAAGGGGGAGGAAAGGGCAGGTATTTGGTCCAATATTTCCTTATATCTATTTAACTACAATGTACAAAAGACACCCATAATATCAAGGCTGTAAATTCACTGATGCTCTTTGGAATTAAAAACAAAGGAAATAACCAGTGTGGCTTTGGGTCTCGGTGCACGATCCCCTGCCAGCCTCCCTGGTCCAAATCTACTCAGCCCAATCTCATCTCACACACAGGGGGAAAAAAATGGGTAGGAAAAGATGAGGCAGTGACTTCAGCTGGGATGTTACTTTTCATTTCATCTGCCCTGTTGTCTCTTTGCGCTTGGGGGTGGGGGAAAAACAGAATTTCCTCATAGCCAGTTATCTTTCCTTTTTTTCTTTTATTTTTAGGTTTGCCCTTTCCCACATGAGCCCAGCACACATATTCAGGCTCACAGGGAGGAGTGAACTCACTGATCCGGCATCAGGTCGCTTGCCAAGTATCCCCCGGCGAACAGTTCGCCGTGGCTCTATTTTTAATATACATTGCTGACCCTAATGATGGTCTATTGAGATGAGGGCAAGGAATGTCTGATCAAGTGGAGATTAATTTTTTACTGTGCTGTCTGGAAATGCATGAAAATGCACTCCTTTTTCTATTTAGACTTTCAGGATGCTTTGATTGATTGACTAGTTTACAAATGAAGGTGATAAAATTAGGTTGAAGACCACATACATTTCTTAAAATGAGGCTGGCTGGTCGTGGAGACAATGAGGTTTGGACAGATTGTATTGCTGGTTTAGGCAATCTTCTGAACATGTCAAGATTTATAGACCTGTACTGTAATGTTACAATTGCAGCTCACTGATATAGGTTTCTTTTCAAATTCTTTCCCATTTTATTTGAAAAAGGCCATTAGAGAGTTATAGACTATTGAAAAAGCTTTTTCTTTGCTAACCCTTAATAAACTCTTCCAAACAAGGACTACTGCATTTTTATATTAAATTTAGATCAAAATCTATAAAACTTGCTGTCCCAGGTTTGGATAATTTGATTATTATTATCTAAATGGATTTATAGTTCATATTGTTTCGCAGTAACTTACATAGTAAATAAAATGTAAGTTAAGGTTTGTACAAGATCTGAAGACACACAGGATTTTTCACTTTTTAGCTGGATTTCCTAGTTTTTGCAACCCATGATGAGAAATTATAAAAACAAAATACTCAAAGTGCCACTGAAATTAATGTTGCATTGAGCTAGAAACAAATGACTATTAACATTTCCTTTGTCTCATTGTAACAGAAATATCCACAGAAGCCATGGGATTTTTTTTAATAAAACAGACAAGATTTACCAAACAAACGAAAACAGAAGACAATGGGATTCATGCAAAATTAAAAACCTTTATGACATTAAAAATCATTACATGAGAAGAGGAATAGATAAGACATCAAAGTTCTTTATGAATTAATAATCAATTCTATTTTATACATTTTTGCCATCAGAATAATGTTATCGAATAACTTTGCATGTACTGAAGTACTTGATAAGGGCTCTGCAGAAGCTGAAATGAAGTTGTTTGTGGATCTCTTCCACCTGAAACGCCTCTGAGATGTGGCTGATTTGTGTGTCTAAAGATCACAAGGACTTGGAATGGAGTTGTGGCAGGCTTAAGTTGTGCCCTTCCCCACATAATCATCTAGGCGCAGGTCTTCTGACACCAGTGAACTCCACAAATACTAACAACTCAGAGCCATAGCTGATCCTTCTGAGGAAAAACCCATGAGAAAGGGACAAAAGACACTCCCTTTCCATGTCCCCATTCAAACAGATGCCCCCACTCTGTCTCTCTTCCACCAGTGAAAGCAGAGGGGACTCTCATTGGAAGCGACTTCCGTTTTCACTCTGTGACACCTTTCACCCGCAAAGATTCCAAAGCTCTCAATAAACTTTACATTCAAGAATCTTTGCAGCCACAAAGCATGTGTCCACCGACTTTGTGGGTATAACTGGCCTCTGATGTCGGACGGGCAACATTTGGTGGGACCACACACTTTCATGCAAAATAGTTGCATTTGTGCCACAACTGAGTGCATGTACACATCAAGCTGGTAATAGCGCTGTGGTTATAAATGTGATGAGTTACCTGATAAACCCAGGGGTGTGTGTGAACATTCTGAGGGTGCAGTTTTAGAGGCCACTTTGGAAAATTTGGCCCTTTATTCAATCTGAACTTCAAGGATGAGTTCCTCACTCCCACTGTGGCCTCTATACGCTGGGTAAAAGGGCTGGGGTGGCATGAAGAGGCTCTAGTATTTTTGAATTTGGCTGGGGGAGGATTTCCCCTAGCACAGGCACTGGAGAAGACAACCATAAAGTCTCCTTCTGAGTACACCTTCACAAGCCCTGTTGTAGGAGGCATGCTGAGGATGGGGTGAGGCAGAAGGAGTATGTTGAGGTTGGAGCTTTGACACGCAGCTCTGTGGAGATTCCAAGCAGCACTGTGACCCACAGGACAGCCATGGGAGGCTGCCATAACTTAGACAGGCCCTCTGTTTGTCTAAATTATTCTGGGGGGCTTCTCCAGCCCAGGATCATGAGAGGCAAACGTTATTTAAAGGGACATCAAACCCATCTCCCTAGGCTGCAAAAAACGTGTCCCTCTTAGAGGCACTATATAGAATCTCATCCAAGTGCTTCTTTGAGTTCGGATTCTACCTCCATTGCTCACATTGAGTAGAACTTTGCTCCTCAGGTCAATGGGACTCCTCATTTCTCCATCTCTCCAGTACAGACCAAGAGGCAGTAATCCAAGTTAACAGTTAGTTTACATGTCCCTTCAAGTGGAATGTCGCTTTCATCAGAGATTGCAGGCTTCAGACCAGTGATACCTACCTTGATGCTGATTCCATCCTTAGAAAAACACAAACACTCACCCATGTTTAAGAAGTTGAAGACGGGCAGAAAGTCAACAACCATACTAACCAAACTAAGGAAGAATCTGCCTTTCCCAAGCAAGAAGGTATAGGAGTTCATGTATATAGGCAGCAGCCTCCATGCTCACCAGCCAAGTACAGAGGTGGGTGAACAAAGAAGTGTTAAGAACAGTTTATGTGACAGTGTATGATGCTGTCTAAAGGGGAAGGTGATTGTCTACCCTTATATCATCATCACTTTTATAAAAGTGTGATAAATCTTGTACAAAGTATGCCTTGTGAGGTATCATTGGAAAAGTTATAATCTGCTGAGTATTATGATCTTGTTATAATGTGTGTATTGACACTGTGTGTGGGGTTATGAAATTTTGCTATGTTTGTAACTCAAGCATGTTGTGAGTCTGAGAAGTGCCCACAAGTTAGCTCTTTAGGAATAACAAAAGCACTGTAAAGAGCGGGCCTCTGCATGTCATCCCAAAGACACCTCAGACACATATGCAGGAGGTGTCAGCAAAATTTGCAATTCATGTAAAGGACTAATGGCAAAGTATATCCACCATAGAACTGCCTGACCCATGACACAGCCAAGATTTTTCCCGCAAAAAGGGTCAAGATATATAGAGGGAGAACAAAAGCCCCTGGCCACCTCTTTCTTACCCCTTCTCTGGAATGGTGAATTCTAACTAATGATGGGGAATTTTCAAACAAAAGGACTGAGATCCCCAAAACTATTTGGGCAACCCAGAGAGACTTATAGAAAATAGCAGATTTAACATCTCTGCTATCATTTTGGACAACATACTTTGATCCAACTCTAATTCTATTTGCTTTGACCTTTTAGTAACTCTCATTCCTTTTTCTTAGTTAATAAATCTTTAGTTAATTTACTAAAGGATTGGCCACAGTGTTATCTTTGGTGTAAGGTCCTGAGCATCCATTGACTTCGGTAAGTGACTGGCCCCCTGGGACTGGAAGAACCTAATGTGTGGTGATTTTTGGTTTTAATAACCTTTCATCATGGATGTCCTGTTTGTCTGGGTAGTAATATAGACTGGAGTGTCTAAGAGGACTGTCTGTGGCTGCACGTCAAACTAGTGCAGCAATCCAGGAGCACACATTTGTTGCTGGTTTGGTTAAGTCTAATTATAGAATATACCACTGGTGTGGGAGTGTCTACCCAGTTTTTTGACAAACTTACCTGAGATTGGTCCTCTCAGCTGTCACCCTTACCAGGCATGGTGACAAATTGGTGTATGCTTCTGCAAACATAGTGGATGGTAAGCTTTTGATCCTCAGTTTTCAGGTGTAGTAGAAAGAGAGCCTGAAACATGTGCCTTTGTATCAGAGGCTTGGTATGAGGCTTGAGGCCTGGGCTAAAATAGTGGTCAAAGCTTTGCTGATATAAAGCAAAGTTAAGTTGTAAGCGAGAGGCAGGCCCTGCTCACAGAATCTGGCAAGACAAGGGCAGGTATTGCAGAAATATACATTCCTAAGTCGTGCTAGGCACTCACGCAAACACATTCCAAATCATGGTACCAGAACATCTCGACACCAAACACATTCCCCAAAGATACAGGAACACGCTGACCCTTCCTAAAGATAAGATGTTTTAACTAAACCAACAGGTACAAGGTAATGGGTGGGGGTTAGCTAAGTCAGAAGGTGGCACCTAGTTACGTCAGAGGGGCAATACGTAACTTGTTCGTATCAAGGTGTAATGAGGTATCTCAGAGGGAGTGTCTCTGTCTGACTAGGGAGAAACAGAAAGTCCCGCTGTTCACTGAGCTGGTCCATTGTTATGGGTATACACTTTATTAGTGATCCGGTAGAATCTGCGGGATACTAGTACTGTGGCCTCGTTGACAATAAACCTGGCTGGGTGCCTTCATACCTTAATGGATCTTGTGGTCATTGGGCGATTCATTCGAGGTCTGCTGTGCCAGCTAGCTGTGCAGAGCTGGAGTGGCCAAACATCTAACCACATCAGGTAGAAAATTGCTAGGAGAGGAATGATGAGATGCGTGTCTAGAAGGTGCACAATGCCAAAATATTATTCATCTAATGTTCAGACAATGACAACATCTGGGTCAGCAGCCAAGATCTGCAACCTTCTATGTCAGTGGTGGTTGCTAGATAGTCCACCTGTCCTTATTTTCCAAGGACAGTCCCTACCTTGGGGTATGTTATCCATGGTGCATGGGCTAGTGGTGTTTAATTCTCATTTTTCAGCCTGTTAGAGTTTGGTGGTTTTGATTATGCCATGGGATTGTTGCGTAAAAAGCTTACATATAGATAAACCAAACACATTCTGATTGGCTATCAAGCTAATCTCTTCACTCTGGAGGCAGAAGTTCTTCCTTTCCCTGACAACATCAGGAAACCATATTGGAGGAGGAGAGTTTGTTGGGAGTGGTGTGCCAGTCAAAGGCTCTGCTTTGCTCCCTTATACAGGTGGACACTGTTGATTTATTTTCAGGTGAATAAACTTTGAATATTTGAGAAAAAAGTATTAGCAAGCACCAATAGAAATGCTTTCTAAATCTAGCTTGGTAACTGCTAATCATTATTGGGCTCATTTTCTCTTTAGTTGGTTGTTAATTAGAAAAATACACTGTCAATTGAAAGAACAACATTAAAGCAAAGGAAAGCAAGCCTGCATAGAATAGAAGGAACTGAGCAGTCCTAACTTAAACCCTGTTACCTTACTGGATCTGTTTTAATAAACTCAAAAAAGCAAGTTTGCCCTCCTCTCCATCCATGGCGATATGAGAGACTCCCTATAATAGCTCTCAATGTTTTCTAGAAATGTATGAAATCTTGAAACAGAGGCATTTAAAGGTTTAGATACGTTTGGAATACAGCTATTTTTCAATTTTATAAGCTAGCCAATCCAGGTGCCTGTTAGTCTACAAGTGTCTGCCATCTTTCTCTGGCTGTCAGTGAAAATAGACTGATGGATCACTTCCCTGTGTCACTGCTCTAGACTGGTGACAATCAGTGAAATGATTGTGTCTGCCTCTACACATATCTGTAATAGATTGCCTAAACCCTAAGACTCTCTTTCCCAGTTGATATGATGGAACATTGGACTGAAATCACTCTCGATGAGGAGGAGTCAGGACCATTTGTTATTTACTTCTTTGCTTGCTTCTTTCTTCTACCCTGCTTGAATTGTCCCACAAGAACACATTATGGTAATCAGACAGAATGTATGTATAGGAATCAATCAAAGGGAAAGCCGTTACAAGAGTTATGACATTACAAAGTCTGTTTGTAACTTTTGATTTATGGAATTTTTCTGTTTTATAAATTGAGAGTGAGGCATGTTGGGATGGCTTAACCCTTGAACTCCACTAGGAAGATGATAAAAAAAGAGGAATTCAAGAATTAAGACAGCACCCGTAGGACCAATCGTCACTTATTCATTATTGTTTGATTACCACATGAGGCTGCCTTTATTTGCCTTGTCTTTTTGGCTTGCAAATGTTTTTGTTTAAAATGTATTGTCTGTTCAGCAGCCACCAAGTAAAGCAGGAAAACAAATAGATGCATTCCCTGCCCAGAAGAGTTTATACTCTGAGGCGCTGATCCTGCAGACACTTGTGCAAATGTTTAACTTTACATGCTGTGGTTCCAATTTAGCAAAGCATATGCTTAACTTTAGGCATGTGCTTAAGTCCCATTGATGTGCTTAAGTCAATGGGACTTAAGCAGCTGCTTAACTTTAGACAATGCTTAAGAACTTTGCTGAATAGAATTGGACTGAAGCACATGCTTAAATGCTTTGTTTGAGACCGGGTAAGTAGTCCCATTGACTTCAGGCCTTAGGCCCAAATCCTGCAAATCCTTATGCATGTGCTCAATTGTAAGCACATGAGTAGTCCCACTGAAGTCAAAGGGACTTCTCACATATATAAAGTTAAACACATGCGTAAGGGTTGCACGACTGGGGCCTAAATGCAGACATGGCATGGCAGTGGAGAGCTACAAACAAACAGGTAAAGGGAGGATGAAGGTAGAATAATAAGTTTATATGGTTGTTTAGATTCATTATATGACTGTCTTGGTGGATCTGATGTATGTAAAATATGCAGTATATACTTATTTTCTCCCCTAATCTAAATACTAGCTTTACTATCTTACTAATTTATTAACACTGCCTTGTTTTCAGAAGGGCATGGAAGGAATTTAAATTCCCAGAACATACTATACTTTTATCGTCAGACACCTCTTTCTACCCAGAAACCCTCATAAATCAGCTAGCCTCTAATGTAATTATTATATTATTACATTATTACATTATCCTCAAAAATATAGTCCTTTCTCTGCCACTATGGTTTAGATCCCAGACATGCTGCTGTCTAGAAACAATGGATGTTCTTGGAAAGTTGTTTTCCTGTTCCATTTTAATTGGCTCTGGTATCTTAAACTGTGGAATGTTGCTTTGCCCTGTTTAATAGTTGCTGCATTCCACCCCAGAGAGAGTTGCATTTCATTGGCTCCTGTATGAGTATATACATAAGTCTAGTTTTCAGATAAATTAAGAAATGACGGTGCTGGTGAAGTCTCAAAAAGCTTGTATCCAGAATTAAAAAAAAAACATATTTTAGCGCTCCCTAGAGAAATAAGCTTGACCAGCATGGGAAATATTGTAAAGGCCCCTTTTTGACTCTTTGCATCACTTAATGTGTATGAAACGGCGGAGGCTCTGAAACTGAGTAGATGAAATGGACACCCCATCCCCAGGGAGCCATAAGAATAACGATTCCCTTGGAAATGTTTTTGACTTTTTTTTGCAGAAAAATTATTCAGCATCCCTAAAAAACACTGAAAAAAAAATCCGATTTTTAGAAGTCCCCATGACAAACTTCCCAGCCTAGTGACTAGTTTGTATTTTCAAGGCTATCATTACAAGAAAGTGAAATAGCAGCTAACTTTTATTTTTTTAATACAAATGTAAGGTAGGTAGAGTAAAATCTATAGCATTCACCAGACCTCTCAAGCAAGTTGCCAAATACATCTCTTCTAATTCCTATGCACCCACATTGCAAAATTAGTGGAATAAACACAGAACAGTATTTTGCCCATTGTTTTTTACGTGTTGGGGGATTCTTTAGGGTGCAAGGTAGCATAGACAGGGAAATGATTAGAGATGCATCACACCAAATTTTGCTCTCATTTATACTTGTGTAAATCCGGATTTGCTTCATTGGATTTCAGTGGGACTAGGATTTTATTATTATTTCAGGTACAGCAATTCGGTCTTTATTGCTTTTTCACTGGGCCCTTTCTATAAGATTCTTCATAGAAAAGTAAAATTAAATTAAAACCCGTGGAAAATGTGTTTTAACCACTCCAAAAATGCTGGTGGATTTGCTATTAGGCATAGACACATTCCAGCAGCATGTTAAATTAGGTGTCTCCAGTAAGCGTATTGTTTAGATAAATTAACCTCATGCCAATTGGTGATTTAATGCATATTTGGGGCCCAATTGTGCTCCCATTCAAGTTGACAAAATTTCCATTTAATTCTATGGGATCAGGAACTGGGTAAATTTAATCTCTTTGCCAAAGACTTGTCCAAGGCCTCCCTTGCAGTAAGTCTGCAGCAGCTCTGAATAAGTTGCTTTGGAAGGGAGCTTTGAACCATTGCTTACAACTGGAACGGGAAAGTGGAAGGACCATGTTTCATCTCTGCAAACCTTTTGAAGGATTGAGGGCTGAATTTCATTTCCAAACCCTTGCATAATGCCCAGCCTTTCTGTGGATTTCATGAATTTCACCCTCTAATTAATTATCACTATATGATATGTCTAGAATGCCCATCACTGAAAAAGCTAAGCACTGTGGCCTCCCTTCAGCAAAGCATTTAAGACTGTGCTTAATTATAAGCACGTGAGTAATCCCATGCCTATTTAGCAAAGCACTTAAACACGTGCTTCATTTTAAACACATACATATAACTGATTGGCTTAGGGGCTCTGCTGTTTTGGGGCTTAGATAACTACACAATAGCTACTGTAGACTTTTCTCAAATAATTAAAAAACCCTCATTACATGCATTTTTATTCTTCAATGGCTATTTCAACAATATACAAGGAACATAATAAATGTTTCCTTAGACTCACTGTACATTGAGTACATACCAATTAATAACTAAAAACACAATACAGAGGTTTAACAGGGATGGTATAGATATGTATCTATTACATCGTTGTTAATCCTCTGTAAATATGTTTTTAATAACCCTGTGGTATTTAGTCGACATACAATAACTGTCTCATTAAATCTAAATTAAATGCATGATTAAGCTTATTAAAATCACTTAATTTAAAATGTTGCTAACATTCTTCATAGTATGTTCCAGCGTTCTTATGATCATTTTTCAGAATTCAGATTGACTGACTGGGTTTAGAGAAATCCCTGGTCCTATATGCTATACAGTACCTTCTTCTGAATGTCCATTAAGAGACTATGTAATTTCATGCTATCGTTTTATAAACACAGAACTAGTCAATGAGATTTATTTATGGGGAAGAATGCTCATGTACCAAAGAGAGAGGATGCTTTTCAAAGGTCCATATTGCTTTTTAAAAAATAAAACAAAGGATCTAATAAAGGAAAAGGAAAAAAAGACCTCTGTTGGAATAACAATAAAGAGAATGTTGCTGTACATGATTTTTCATTTATGGATAGCTGGAGACATTAATATACTTGCCTATGGCTTGTGCATTACTATTACCAGCTATGCAGAAATGAAACGTGATTTACAGCAACACATTCTTTATTGCTATTCCATCGTATCTGCTGTCTTTTCTGGATTCGGATTGGCTGGCTGACTGTTAGAATGGGATGATGCTGGACTGCACAGTAGCCTAATGGGTATCAACAAATGCAGCAGGTATATGTGACCTGGGATTTTTGGGGTTTGTATACCCAGCAAGCCAATCACAATGCAGAAAGAACAATAGCTGAAGCTTTTACTGCTCTTTAAGTTTCCTCATTGAATCCCTCGGTAACTGATTATATCACAGAAGTTATATTAAAAACACATTAAATGCCAACTAAATCAAGACTTTTCATGACTTTTTTAAAAAGCAATGAAATTCAGGACAAACACCATGCTATGCATGAAGATCACCACCTGGAGAGCAGAACTCTGCATTTCACACATTGTATTTTTCAAATGAAACTAAAATGAAGTCATGTGTTTTATTCATTTTATTATTTCCTGTGCTATTTATATTGGCATTTAAAAAACATACTGCAGGAAATTCAAATTTACAACAATACTTTGCACTTCTATAGCACCTTTCCTGCAAGGATCTCAAAGGGCTTAACAAGCATGAATGTATTTAGTTTCACCACACCAGTGGGAGGTACATAATGAACTATGATGTGATTTGTTTTTATGGCTACTTTTACAAAGGGGGAAACTGAGGCACTGAACGTTAAAGGCTGAATTTTCCAAAGTTCTCAGCAGCTGCAAAGCCAGCTGATGTCAATCGGAGCCATGGCGCTCAACGCCTTTGAATACCAGGCCTTTTAAATGATTTTTCCACGGTCACTCAGGAAGTGAATGGCAGAGCTGGGAGTGGAACCGTCAAGTCTTTTTTTTATTTGTGTGTCTTAACCACAAGACCATGATTACCTATTGTAAGCATAAGAATGGCCATACTGGGTCAGAGCAAAGGTCCATCTAGCCCAGTATCCTGATAATGACCAATGCCAGGTGCTTCAGAGGGAATGAACAGAACAGGTAGTCATCAAGTGATCCTTTCCCTGTTGCCCATTCCCAACTTCTGGCAAACAGAGTCTAGGGACACCATCCCTGGCCACCCTGGATAATAGCCATTGATGGACCTATCCTCCATGAATTTATCTAGTTCTTTTTTGAACCCTGCTATAGTCTTGGCCTTCACAACATCCTCTGGCAAGGAGTTCCACAGGTTGATTGTGCATTGTGTGAAGAAATACTTCCTTTTGTTTGTTTTAAACCTGCTGCCTATTAATTTCATTTGGTGACCCCTAATTTTTGTGTTATGAGAAGGAGTAAATAACACTTCTTTATTTACTTTCTCCACACCAGTCATGGTTTTATAGACCTCTATCATATCCCACCTTAGTCGTCTCTTTTCCAAGCTGAAAAGTCCCAGTCTTATTAATCTCTCCTCATATGGCTGCTGTTCCATACCCCTAATCATTTTTGTTGCCCTTTTCTGTACCTTTTCCAATTCCAATATATCTTTTTTGAGATAGGGCGACCACATCTGCACACAGTATTCAAGATCTAGGTGCTCCATGGATTTATATAGCGTCAATATGATATTTTCTGTCTTATTATCTATCCCTTTCCTAATGATTCCCAACATTCTGTTCGCTTTTTTGACTGCTGCTGCACATTGAGTGGATGTTTTCAGAGAACTATCCACAGTGACTCCAAGATCTCTTTCTTGAGTGGTAACAGCTAATTTAGAGCCCATCATTTTATATGTATAGTTGGGATTATGTTTTCCAATGTGCATTACTTTGCATTTGCAGGAGTCTGCCATGTGTTCATAATACAATAAAACCCTATATAATAGCACTCAAGGGGCCAACAAAAATAGGGCGCTTAAGAAAGGTGTTCTTCAAATAACCACTAATGGAACAGAACTATACCCAGTACATTTGGTGTGACCTCTTAAAACAGGATGTAGGTTGCTAGAAAGGGTGGTCTTTTATTTACTCATATATCAGAGAAAAACGAGAGGACTGCTGCAGGCAATATGAAACACAGGAGCTTTGCCTTGCAGAACTTTGTGCCCACATTTTCCTTGGTTTTCAGCTTCATGGGTTTGTATCCCCCAAATTTCTCTATGAAGTTTGGGCTTTGCCTTCACCTGGCTCTGCACTGAAATGGTACGGCATTGCAAAATCTGCTTCATTGCAATATGGAACAATAAAGCAAGGCAGATTTTCACTTGAAACTGGACTCGTGCTCTCTGAAGATTTTGAATTTCAGCATACCTTTTGGACACACCTGGACTGATTTGTGGATTATAACAAAATCCCAAACCAGGTGCGTTTTCTGTGACTCTGGGTTTTGTTGTAAATATTGTACACGCCTCTAAGGATACCCTATTAGCTTCTTTCTGCTGAATCAGCAGGTCCCTTGAAACAAATGTAAGAAATATTTATAATACTTCCTATGTATGAATATAGTCAATCCAACTTGGGGCTCCAGCTCTTTTGACTCCTGGTGTCTCATCTGTTTAAAAACACAGGGAGATACAGCGTCCATAGAAAAATCTTGGATGGTTGCATAGACAGGTTTTACTAGAGATATGGGACTTCTTCTAAGGTTTACTTCAGGGTTGGGAGAACATGTTTTGCCTAATTTTGAAACCACTCAACTATTATGGATTTGAAAGTTCAAGTCCAACTTGAATATTATCAGGATTGCAGTCTATTTAGGAGAGGTTGTGACGAAAAGATCAGAGAGGGGAGTGAGAAGAAAAAATGGAACAAATACAGTGAAAAAGAAAGACTTAAAACAGGGAATGAGAAAGCAAAATAAATGTAAAGTAAAAGTGAATACAGTCTATGTACCACATATAAAACCCTGCTTAGCCTGCCTAGCTTCTGGGGGAGAAGGGGTTCTTCTAGTCCCTATATACATCACAGATTTCCATCCAGAAAAAAATGGATCTTTTAAAACTAAACCTTCTTTAGAAAAAGAGAAATGGCTTAAATGGCAGATTAAAGGTTTCTGAAATCAAACAAATTTTGTGTGCCCAGGGAGTAGCTGGAAAGATTTGTGAAATCTCTGACTCTGCTGGTTTTTCTCATCTCTTGTTCATATTGCAGAAATGTTAAAGAACTCCCCACCACCGATGGTGAATTCTCCCCTGTGCAGAAGGCCAGCACCAGGGCTATGTATCACTCAGGTTCCACTTCAGTCCTCAAAATGTGCCTTGTGCTGGCCCTCTGCACAAGGGTGAATTTCACCTACTGTCAGCTTTCATGTGGGATAGAAATCAATTGCTGACAGGTTATTATGGCTGTGTTGTAAACTGCTCAGTTGGTTCTAGAGATGAGTGAGAACCAAAATCCCAGACACAAGCACTCCTGAGCTGCTAGGCCATACGGATCCAGTTCTGTATAACGGATCAAACCAAACCCCCAGATCTTAACACCCCTAAACTTCAGAAAAATCCCAGTCCAGCTGAGGATGTGAACTTTGCACATCAGGCCTATTGCTACTTAATTCTGTCCTTTTTTGGGAGCATGGGGCAATAAAAAAATAATCCATATTAATAGAGGAAAGCCTTCCCATCCTCCCTTGTGCAGGGTCTGCTCCTGGGGCACTAATTCCCACAGGGAACAAGGAAGGGAAGTGGATCTGAAACCATTCTATGGGACTGGGTAAGCATTGGTACACTAAGTAGAAGGGAGATGGACGCAACTCCTGAGCTTCCTCTTAGATGATGTATCTCTGTACTAGCCTCTTTTCAGGCCTGTAGCTACATGTAACAATTTAACCGCAGGTGAAAAACCACTTCTCCTGCACATGGGAAGATGACTGGACTTTCCAGCTTCAGACCCAGTGCAGTAAAGTGCGTTGAAATTAAGGGGGTTGCATCTGCTTGCACCAGGTTCAGCCCTGTAGTTGTAATTCTTTATCACATGAAACGGAGAGCCCCATTTTCACAAGCAGTATCAAAACAGTATCAAGCAGTTTAAAAACAAACGAAAAGGGAAGTGTCTGCAGCATTCACACTTCTATATATATTAGGTCTGTAAATCCAAGGTGCAAATTGTTTTTAGAATCTCAACTACACCCCTTATAATATTGTCATTTGTAATCAGCTCACTATGAAAACAGGGCTTTCAAAGGGTAAAGAAATCATTTGAACTTGTGATCTACAATAGATTTGAATATTCAGATAAGGTCATCGGTCAGAGCAGGGGTGACAGCTACGGTCAATAAACAGGTTCAGTGAGACAAAATCTTTTTGTGTATGTGGGAATAGCTTGAAGAAGAGAGGTTCTCCAGAGGGATAAGAGAGATTAAATTTAGCTGTGTCACCATTTTATTTCCAGGATGCTTAAGGCATGAGAGAAGTGCTTGGTGGGACTGCCAGGCTGGCATGCAGATCCTGCTGACGGTGTCAGTTCGATGCCACTAGGTCAGTCATTCTGCCTCAGTCTGAATATGAGTTTGATGGAAAGTGATGTATTGAAGAGATTAAAGAAACAAGTTCTGGCCTAGCTTCCGACCATTTAACTCTTGACGGGCTGTATGAACACTTGAACAAAACGAACAATAACAAAACAGCATCTCCTTTAGCAAGTGAGATACTTTTCTCTTTGGCGTTTGGATATTTTGGCCAAGATTTCAAAAAATGACCAATGGTTTTAAGTGCCTCAGCTTATGCGTTTTCGACTTGACACATCTCAAATGCGCCTGATCTTCAGAAAGTACTGAGCTCCCGCACCCTAAAAATCAGGCCCCTTCAAGGGGTCTCGAGTAGGGGGCCCTAAAACGATGGCACCCAAAGTAACTAGTTGCTTTTGAAAAGCTTGGCCTCTATTTTAATGTTAGTAAAGAATTAGTACCGTAATTAACGATACAATGTGGCGCTACTTGAAATTCACTGTTAAGCAGGAGAAGTATTGTTAAGAGCCCACGTAAGAAACTAAGGATCATTAACCTTTGCCTAGGTTATAAAATGGCCCATTTGAGAACTGTTGCCAGTGAATATATTACTTTGATATCAATTGGATTATTGAGTGAGAGATTTTACATGATGTTTGGTATGATGATATATGGATGGTTACAAACTGTTTATGACAAGTGGAAAAGCCAATAAAAGGTTAATGCAGATTTAAGTAGCTTTTCCCCCTTTGCTTTAGTCTGAGTTAATTTATGCATCTGTAACCCTATATTTTCAAAAGGCGCCACCTTGTTAGTTGTAATGAATAGAGATTGCTGAATTTATCAGTCAAACTACAGTGGTTGCATTTAGTTTGTAGTGGCATTTCCACAATAATCTCATTTTTAGGGATACAGGATAAAAATACCCACATGTCATAGAGTTTCAGATGCAGGCTGGTTCTTTTAAATTCATTCCATGTGCTTTTCTCCACAGTGCATTTATTAAGGACACAGTCCCTCCCTCGACCTGGATTTTCTGAGTCTTGTAAGTCGCAGTTTCAGCCTTTAAAGACCATCATTTGTGTGGGTAAATATTCATCTGCCTTAGACATTGGAATAAAAGTAACTGCATCATTGTAACTTCTACACCACAAATGCCATTCCAATGGACCTTGGTTATAATCCTAGCTTTGCCACAGATCCGCTGCATGATGTTGGGCAAGTTACTTCATTCTGTGCCTCTGTTTCCCCTCCCACCCTTTGTCTGTCTTGTCTGTTTAGGATGTAAGCACTTCAGGTCAGGGACTGTCTCTTACTATGTGTTTGCACCATGCCTAGCAAAGTTCAGGATGGGGGTTGAAAATTGAGAGTTTAGTTCAAGCCCATCTCTGCTAATATGTACCATCTTAAAGCTTTAGCAAGTCAGTCCTCTTTCAAATTTATAACAGCCTATGTTTAAAAACCTGACAAACCAAAATGTGCTCTCCATAAACTATAGTGGCACAATTCGCGCAGCTGTAATGTAGGTTGTGTCAGCATTTCCATTATACTGTACACTGCTATTTTTCAGGGGTTTAGATCTTGGCTATAAAAATCCATCTGGGGTTGAAAGTTGGCAAGTAAAAGCCTCAGCTAGGGAATGAATTTGTTTCAACCAAGTTTGAACAATAAAATCAATTTATAATTTGGGATGGCACAGAAGAAAGAGCTGTGTTTGGGGAAGTATCTAATTTTTAAAATTTATTTTAAATCTTACTGTTCATTTTTAAATGCAATGTTTTATAGCTCAGGAACCAAATTCATTCCTGGTGTAACTCAATTGACTTCAATAGCTTATGACCAAGATTAATTAGTCCCTATGTGTACTCACATAAATCTATATATTTCAGTCAAGTTTCTGACCGGTCAGTGCTTATGGGTGCAGAAGACAGAGGAAGGGAGTCTGCAGAAGATGTGTCCCCTCAGAACCCAAGGAGATGTTCTTTGTGACAGAGATGGTTTGTTCCAGGACATTGCCTAGGACCTGGACTGGTCTTCACATTTGTATCCATGTGTCCCTGACCAGCGATGGCAATGCTCCCTCCCACCCTTGTGCAGCTTATCCAGGTGTGCTCTGGAGAGGGATAACTTCAGTGAGGTTAGGGAAGGGAGACTGTCTGTGGGGCTCTCAGCCAGAACACAAGGGCACACTAGTGCTGGTTTTGCAATCTATGGTCACCAATTCCCAAATGGACAAGAATCTGGCCATTGACTTAAACACTGCCAAAAAACATTTAAGCAGCAGAAATTAATACCAAACCTAACTACACCTGTCTCTTTATGCTTTACGCATATGGATCTCTGTCTCCATCATTTAAAAACCCATGGTTGACAAACCTGAGTACAATTTAACAAATGAATGGGACTTTCTTGAGTCAGACCTACAGGACCTGGCCCATTCTCACAAAGGGCCAAACAGAATTTTCTGCTTACCCAATGCTTCCACAGAAGAAGCTGGTGTTCTGCTCCTTTAGCCTGCTGAACCCACAAGCTTTGCGAGGCTCTCTGGGGAGCCACAGGAGGGTTCTGCTGATGTCTGGAGAACAAAGCTCCACACTATCCATGCATCCAGAGGTTTCTCTAAGCACTCCCTAGAGGGGTAGTGGTTTCACGCACCATGGAAGGGAAAGCAGTGCAAATTCATGCACGCTCAGGTTGTTTGCAAATGGGGTTTAGAAAGAGATGGGGTTAGGGGGACACAGATATTTTTTGAAGCGCAGAGGAGAAGATGACAAGACTTTGTTAATGGCCAAAGAAGAGACTGATGAGGTAAACAAGGAGGGGAATAAAGAGAGGCAAAGGTGGCCAGCAGGCAGAACTCAGCACAAAGCAGGGCCACCATCTAATAGATATCTGACCTCTCCAGGGCGCTGACCAGCAAACCAGATCCAGGGCCAATCCTGACTTGAAATGGAAGACTTGTTGACCAGACAGTAACAAAGAGAGAATCCCTAATCTCCATGGCACAGCCTGGGGAAATGTGCACTGCTGATGTCTCCGTTGGCTTATTCTGTGCATAAATAGGGAGCAGTAGCCTCCAGGGTGTCCACTTAGCATCTTTCACAAAAGCTGTCCAGCTCCAACTCCTGGGCTGTCCATCCACTGGTAAATTATTTCTCAAATTTGTGCAGCTTGGATGCAGCTGGGACTGGAAGCAAAAGAGGTGACATTGGCCACGAAAGCCTGTTTTTACAAGATTTCCAGCTCAGTTTTACAGACCCAAGAGAGTTCGTGATATAGTGTATAGACTTCGTGTATAGTTCAGATAAGCTTCAAAATTTCTGGCTGTTTCTCCAAACTAAGCCTTTGGAGATTCCCCGATTGCTAGAATGTACTCACATCCTCAACAACAAATGGGAAAGTATTCTTCGTAGTTTTGGATGAACAGACAAGCAAAAGCTACATGTAGGTTCTATTTCACTTAAGTGAATTAACACTCGTTTAGCTACCGTATATATGCTACGTTGCCCTTTCTGAGCTCTGTGTTATTTTACCTACCATGGCTATTGGTGTAGAATAATCAAAGGGCCTGGTTCCTCATGGCTTGCACCTCAGGGGAAGTCATTTACACCTGTGCAAAGTCGGTGTAAAATGTCGCCCAGGAGTGAATGACTCCACAAGGAGCAAGGCAGTGGGGAATCTGGTCTGTAGGGTCTATATGGGAGCAGGAAGACGTTGCTAATAACAGGAAGGTACAAAAGAAGAGCAATGATAATTAGGATTGGGCATTTTTCTACTCCCTGACTGGGTGACTGAAACTTTTACACTAGAGAATACGAAACAGCAAATATTGACTACTGAACAGGCACTTTCCAGTATGGATTTTTGGGTGAATAACATTTCATGCTAATGTAACACCCGGTTATAACTGTGTGTTATATGTTCTTTCTGTGCATGCTCCACCAAGGGTATGAATCTGCTATTGCCACCAGTTAGGGGAAGTAGTCTGTTAGTTCTGTAGAAACTCATGCTTCAATTCTAGAGCTTCCAAGTTCAGTTCCCAGTGAAAATTTCAGGAGGCACAAATATTCAGCTGGCCAAATGTTTGTTGTATGCAGTGCTGTTGTAGCCATGTTGGTCCCAGGCTATTAGAGTAGGGTGACCAGATGACCCGATAAAATCGGGACTGTCCCGATTTTTAGGCGTTTGTCCCGCGTCCCGACTGATGTTTGGTCGGGATACAATTTGTCCCGATATTTCACACTCCTGTTTTTTGTTTGTTTGTTTGTTTTGTTCTGTCGGCGGGACTCCGCTTTTTTTTTCCCCCCGTCTCCCTCTGCTGGCGAGACTCCGGGACTCCGCTTTTTTTTTTTTTTCTCCGCTGGTGGGGACCCCCCCCACATGTGTCCCGATATTTTCTTCATCCCATCTGGTCACCCTATATTAGAGACAAGGTGGGTGAGGTAATATCTTTTATTACACAAACTTCTGCTGGTGAGAAAGAGGCACGCTTTTGAGCTTACACAGAGCTCTTCTTCAGGTCTTTGTTGTTATTACGACATGCTTATCTCACAATAATGCCTGTGCTCCCCAAGCAGGATCTGGGATGCATTGTGTGAGAAGCTGTATAAACACATTAAAAGATATTGTCCCCGTTGAATAAAAAGATCCTAGGAATCACATGAAATTGAACTAATTGCTTTTATTCATGATAATATTCACCAGTCAATGACTGAAAATATTTGACTGTCTCTACAGTGTAACGTCTGTTGTGTCCTCTCTTGGGAGCTTAAATCCTTCCCTTCCAGGGGTATGAACTGGATGACCTGCTGGGACTCTAACTGCTCTCTATGGTCCTAGACCAGGGATGGGCAAACTTTTTGGCCCAAGGGCCACATCTGGGAATAGAAATTGTATGGCGGGCCATGAATACACACAAAATTGGAGTTGGGGTGTGGGCTCTGGTTGGGGGTGTGGGCTCTGGGGTGGGGCTGGGGATGAGGGGTTTGGGGTGTAGGAGGGGGCTCCGAGCTGGGACTGAGAGGTTTGGGGTTTGGAGGGGGATCAGGGCTGGGGCAGGGGGCTGGGGCATGGGGGGAGGCTTAGGGATGTAGGTTCCGGGCAGCACTTACCTCAAGTGGCTCCCAGAAGCAGTGGCATGTCCCTTCTCTGGCTCCTACGTGGAGGCTTAGCCAGGTGGCTCTGCACGCTGCCCCATCCTCAGGCGCCACCCCTGCAGCTCCCATTGGCTGTGGTTCCCGGCCAATGGGAGCTGCGGGGGGTGGCGCTTGGAATGGGAGCAGCGTGCACAGCAGAGCCCCCTGGTTGCTCCTGCATGCAGGGCCAGCTCTAACTTTTTTGCCGCCCCAGGCAAAAAAGAAGAGCGCCGCCCCGCCGTAACACCCGCCCCCCACAGTGCCGCGCCAGGCCGCCCAAACCCCCGGAGCGCTGGGCCGCTCAAACCTCCCCCCCCCGAGCGCCGGGCCACCCAAACCTCCAAAGTGCCTCGCTGGGCCGGCCAAACCCCCGCCTCCCCCCGAGTGCCTTGCTGGGCCGGCCAAACACCCGCCTCCCCCGGAGCACCGTGCCACCCAAACCTCCTGAGTGCCGAGCCGGGCCGTCCAAACCCCCGGAGCGCCGGGCCGGGCCAGGCCACGCCGGGCCACCCAACCCCCCCGAGCGCCGAGCGCCTCGCCGGGCCGCCCAAACCCCTGGAGCACCGGGCCGCCCACCCCCCGAGCACCGGGCCGGGCCGCCCAAACCCCTGGAGTGCCGGGCCACTCAAACCGGCGGGCCGCTCAAAACCCCCCGCCCCCGAGCGCCGGGTCGGGCCACCCAAACCCCTGCCTGCCCCCCGAAACTGGGCTGGGCCGGCCAAACCCCCGCCTCCCCCCGAGTGCCTTGCTGGGCCGGCCAAACACCCGCCTCCCCCGGAGCACCGTGCCACCCAAACCTCCTGAGTGCCGAGCCGGGCCGTCCAAACCCCCGGAGCGCCGGGCCGGGCCAGGCCACGCCGGGCCACCCAACCCCCCCGAGCGCCTCGCGCCTCGCCGGGCCGCCCAAACCCCTGGAGCACCGGGCCGCCCACCCCCCGAGCACCGGGCCGGGCCGCCCAAACCCCTGGAGTGCCGGGCCACTCAAACCGGCGGGCCGCTCAAAACCCCCCGCCCCCGAGCGCCAGGTCGGGCCGCCCAAACCCCTGCCTGCCCCCCGAAACTGGGCTGGGCCGCCCAAACCCCTGCCTGCCACACTGGGCCGCCGAAACCCCCAAAGTGCCATGCTGCGCCGGACCACCCAAACCCCCGGAGCGCTGGGCCGGCCAAACCCCTGGTGCGCCGCGCCGGGCCGCCCAAACCCCCGCCCCCTGAGTGCCTCGTCGAGCTGCCCAAACCCCCTCCCCGAGCACCTCGCTGGGCCGCCCAAACCCCCGGAGCACTGCGCCGCCGAAGCCCCTGCCTCCCCCCCCCAGCACCGCAGCACGCTGCCCAGCCGAAACAAACAAGTAAAAACCCCTTGAGTGCCGCCCCGCCAAACAAAAAAACCCACAAAAAACAAGAACACCGCGAGTGCCCCCCGCCACCCCAACATTGGCCGCCCCTTCTAAGGTGCCGCCCCAAGCATGTGCTTGGTCGGCTGGTGCCTGGAGCCGGCCCTGCCTACATGTAGGAACCGGAGGGGGGCCTTGCTGCTGCTTCCGGGAACTGCGTGGAGTGGCCCCCGACCCTGCTTCCTGGCTGGAGCACCACAGTGGGGCAAGCCCCAGACCCTGCTCCCCAGCAGGAGCTTGAGGGGCAGATTAAAATGGCTGGTGGGCCGGATCCAGCTGGCGGGTTGTAGTTTGCCCACCCCTGTCCTAGAACAATGAATAAACTACAGTTTCTTATTCTTCAGTCAGAATCCTTCATGTTTATGCTGGGTTTTGAACCATCAACAATTTCATACTTTGTTTAGATAAAGGAGCTAAATACATTTTCTCCTTTCTATGGAGCCTTGTAACCAGAGGCACCGACTCTGTGAGTCCCCAGGGGGTGCTTGATCCCCGCTCCTCCCCTGATCGTGGCGGGCGGGAGGCAGTGTGAGGGACGGGGAAGAGCTGATCCGCAGGTGCTGAGCCCCAGAGCACCCATGGAGTTGGCGCCTATGCTTGTAACTCCTGAAAGTGCCCATAAGCCTAAAAAAGAAGGATCACTGGAAGGACACATGAAGGCTTCCACTGTTGAGGCCTCCGTTGAGTCAAAAGAAGACCCATAGCCCCTTCCCAATGAAGTAAGCCATGCAAGGTCAGAAATTTGTCTCTGAGGCCAGACCAGCCAAGTCAGCAAAAATTCACCCAGCCTGTGGTAGCTGACCATGGAGACCGGCAGGTGAGTGAAGTGCTTAGAATAATAAGCTCTCAAGCCCCCTGGTAGTTTATGTTTGACTCATCAGACAGTTAAAATGCAGATCCGCAGCCAAGGAACACATTTTTTTTGGAAGAGAATTTACTTACAGCCTGAGGCAGGATTAGTTTCCCTATGTGGCCAAAGATCTTTGGCCAACATTGTCAGGATGCCCTCAAAACACCAGGACCCATTTGGGGTTTTGGTTTAATTGCTGTTACCTGGCTACTTCCCAGGCAGAGGGCTAAGGTTCACCGGTGTGCCTGTTTGCTAGATAGCTGCACGCCTTCAGTTCCCCTCTGGATTTATATTCAAAAAGTTTGTCTCCTCTTTTGAGGCTGGCAGGAGTTAGCGCCACTCTTAGCTTGGGAGAACCCTACAACACTTTGAGCAACACCATTCATTTCCACGCATTTTCTTACAAACAAATACAGCTTGTGGCAAAATAAGATACACTCCTGGAGCTCCTGAACATGCCCCCAGCTTTTACTTTGAATCCGTAAATATGATCGCAAACGATACAAAGGTACAATCTGCCTTTTCTCCCAAGCTGCTGTCTGTATAGATTTTCAAGCACCATAGCCATATTCCATATAGCTGCATCTCTGTTCACTTGGAACGGATGGAAAACCCTTTTCGATTAATAGATTTCACTATGTCGGAGACTTACAAGGTAATAAACCTGGGTTTCTGTTACTACAACAAAGCATAAGGTAGAATTTACATGTGAGAGGATGTAAGTAGGTGTTTGAGTGATGGCAGAGGAGGGTGCTGGACTGGATGAGAGGGCAGAGGGGGATGAAAGTGAGAAATGGGGGTAAGGGGAAGGAGAAAAAGCAAAGGTACAAAGAGGGAATGCAGAGAATGGTTAGTAGGGCACGTGACACAGGGAGGTTATTCACTGATAATGGGGAGAGGTTATGGGAGAGAAATGAGCTGGGGTTGCAAAGTCTGGACATGGACCCAAACTTTCACAGAGCTCAGGGTGTTTGAGCACAGGGGTTTTAGTTCAAGCCCACCTCTAGATTTCAGAGGTGGAGGAAAAAGCAGAAGTTGTGAGATGAAAGAAGATGAAGGAATGAAACAAATGAACCTCCCCTTAAATCTAGGGGTGTTTGGATCTGGGATTTTGGCCTGGGTTTGTTTGTAATCTCATCCCTAATGTTTCTGATAGCAGGATCCCTTTCTCTTTCCCCTCCATACAGTGTACAGACAGATTTCCATGTTTATGGCCTAAGGAATGGTGCATTTTAAAGAAGACTTGTGCAGCTATAAGGCTGGGAACAGTGGTGAGAAATTGCTGTTCCAGCATGGCTGTAATTTTATAGCATTTTCTTTTTCCCTCTAACACAATTGGATACTTGAGCCAGTGGTGGGAAGGACCATCATCTACCACATTAGTCACAAAGCTTGATAAATAGTATTCCCAAGCCACTGCCATAGATGCTGTTTGGAAATTGCAAATCCACGCTGCTGCTGCTGGGTCCAGCCAAAAAGAATTAATTTATAACCACGCGTATAAATTTCATAGATAGTATCATTGCCATTCTGCATTTGACTTATAGTACATATGGGGAGTGGCTTGTGGCACAGAAGCAATGTAGCTCAGTGTAATTCCAGTGACAATAATTCTATCCATCACTTTGTTATAAATCAATCAATATGCCGTGGTAAATTATCAGTCCTCACCTCTCAAAAGTTGAGGGAGGCGGGTACTGTGTTCCAGGTGTTGCTGATTATGCTGACTCATGCTGATATCACTGCAGATAATTCATGACTGATTTTCCACAGCACTCTGATCCAGTGAATGATGTTTCTCAATGTCATCACATTTAAAAAAAAAATACACGTCAGTCGCCCAGACCCTTCTTACAGCTCCATTAACTTGCTGTAGGTTAAACCACCTGACTTTTTTAAACCAAGGATTGTTTGCACATACTGTAGTAAACCTACCACTCTGATTGAAACTGCGACAATCCAACTGGAGCCCAAAATGCCATGATGTATATCAGTCCCTCCCAAAGGCAATTGGCCTGGGGAAAAGTAAAAAGAGTGGAGACTCAATAACACTCAGCTAACATGTAACTGGCTTTGAAAGTGCACTGATGAGAAGAAGAATGCCGAAATATTAGGGAGCAATAGCTTACAGAGAAGGGAAAAGGTTTTGAAATCAATGGAACGTCATTTTGGAAAGTAGAGAGTTATATAGTTAAGCAACCTATTGTTCATTGTAATGAGAAAGCATGACTATTCATGAGTATGCTACAGTATGTGGCTTGCCAACTACCCAATCAAGGGACATGCTCATTCAGCCATGATTGAGGGCAAAACCCATAATATTTTATTGCTATTAGGCCTCAACGTTGCATGTTTTTATATAGACTATAGGGTGTTTAATAGCCATGCAAAGCTAAGACTTTCTTGCATACATTAGAGATGGACATAGGAGGATAAATCCTACTGCAAGTTGTCTACATTAGCTCTTCCATTATAACTGGAAATATGTAGCCAGGCAATAGTGTGTCATTTGGATCCATCTGAATGGGTTGTGTAAGCATGATGTTGATCTCATCCGGTTTGTAAAACTGTAAAAAACTCTGCAGGAAGCAATGTCAGAGAGGCTAATGTGGGACTGCAACTTTTTGCCTGAAATAAAGACAGCACTTTAAAAACGGCAGGAAGAAATAGACTTATAAAGCATCCTGTAAAATAAACAATAACACAAAAAGGTAAAGGAGAATACGCTGGTTTTGGCAGAGTGAGAGAAAGGTTACCGTTTTGCTGTTATAATTTCTGTGAAATAATATTCAAATAATGTTATCTCCAGTGATGGGTTCATGCAACAAAATTCAGATTCACACCGGATCAGTGATGCTCAGAAGTCTGTGTGTCCTGACCTAGAGAGGGGACATTTTCAAAATTTGAGTCCAGATCTAGTTATGGATTTCAAACATCCCCAAAGCTAGAAAGTGTGTGGATGTGAGGATTTGGTTTGTGTCTATCACTGATTTACGTTATAACCCTAATTTTTCAATGCTATTAAAATTAAAATTAATAAGAAAAGTTTACAGAAAGGTATATATTTCGGTATACTCCACTTTAAGGATGACAATATGTATGTTTACATTTTCCAACGACTATTGTTTACGTTGAAATCCCTGTGCTTTAGGGTCAATTTTTCTTCTTAAAAAATGGAGCTATTATAATACATTCCTTTTCTGTGATAGAGGATTCTTCCCACTTCTTCACCGTATGGAACTATTTGACGGTGTCAAATGTTTTTTGACTTTGATAAAAATGTATTGAGGGTCAAGATCCTCTCTTAATAGTTCACATTTCTATTTAATAACCTGCTGCAATGTCAAAAGATACAACCATCATATTGCAGGTCTAAGAAGTATTATGCACTGCCATCCTATCTATTGATGCACATCAGACATGTCCATGTTATTCCATATTCTGTCCATTCCAAAGAAAGGCTAAAGGAGACAGAGGGTACAGATCTTGTTAGGTACAGCCTCTGACACTATCACTATCAATTGTCTTTTGCTAGTGCTGATCATCACCTCAATTATCTGGTGTCCAGCCTACCTGATAGGTTTTTGCAAACTATAACTCTTCTGTCGATGAACATGGAATAATGACAGCTAGGGGCAAATGGACAGAATATAAAAGAGATCAGCCAAAAAGTATTATACACACATGCACACAGACACACACATAAACATGTATGTATTGGTCTATAAATTAATCAAAAGCTAAAACAATACATGTCCTGTGTTTCATAAGACTCTAGTTTACAGTATGCTAAGTAGAAGGAATAGAGTTAATAGTGGCTTGATTGTGTTCTTTTTTCCTTCTCTTTGTTATTAGAATATAATGTCTTGAAAAGCAGAAGGTAAATTTCAACAATTTGTGCAGCATAGATATGTGCAATTTATAGTGAAAGAAACCAGTTTTCATAGACATGTATAACCAGTTTGTTTTTAATGTAAGGGATTTTGTTTTCTAAATTATTTCAATACAGAAATCATGACTCAAGGAGTAAAAATAAATAAAAATCAAACAAGTCCTTAGAGAAGGTGCAGTAGTATTTTAGTTGTATATTTTTTACTCACATAATATGCTGCACAACATGAGAAAATGGATTTTAGTGCAATATTAATTGAAGTTTTGCCAGTATAAGGTTCATGAGGTTAATTTGAAAAGGATACATTACCGATATATTTATAGCATTTAAATAAATTAGGATTACACTTTATACATCAATAACATAGCTGTTAAATAATATTTTTATTCTATGTAAATTCTATCCATTCATCTCTGTTGTATAACAAATGACCATAATTATAGTGCTTCATTGGTAGGAAGGTCATTGGTAATCTTGTAATTTCTCATTGGTGTAAAGAGAGAAAACAGAATTATTTGTGATGAATGTATTCAACCTTTTGCATACTTTGGTACTTTGAACCATGCATTAAAATGCAGCAAGAAATTAAGTTCTTCACTTACACAGCATTTTTAATCTAGTGCTGTTGATTTGTTATAACTAAGGCATTTAGAGTGCGTTTGCTGAAGGTTTTTCCCTGTATATTTTGCATTTTCTTCCTTGAAAACAAATGAGGACTGAAGATGCAACCCCTCCCCCCCCCCCCCCCCAAAAAAAAAGTTACTCTGTGCCACCCAGGAACAAATTTCAAGCACTTAAAATTACAATCTTTTCATTTTATTTTGCATCATGTACTTTTGTATAAATGAAGAATAATTAAACCAACCATTTCTTGAAACCACTAAGCTGTAAATAATGTATGAATGAAAGTAAAGAAACAAACTTCTGGATAAACTCCTTTTCTAGTAACCAGTAAACAGATCACAAAAGAAGACAAGTAGGGAAATATTTGTCTGCAGGATTTCACTCACTTAGTTTCATTGAGAGGTTTGCTTTCTATCAATAAAAGAGCAGAATCCCAGTTTTTCCTATAAGATTCAATCACATATAGGAAGGGTGAATTTTCCAGATATATAATAATAAATAATAATAAAAACCTCATGCTAGTAACAAAATCTTCCCCATTGCTGGTGACGGTATTCTTAATTTATCAAGATGTACAGTATATGAATCAATTTAACTACTGCATTTTATACATCTCATTCTAGAGACATACATATATTTTCTAGTGGAATATATGGCAAAATCATTATCTTTACATATGGGAATTAACACGGTATACTGATTGTTAATCATAGAGAGAAAAATATTAGAATGAGCTGGAGTGTAATTACTAATACTGACACTGGAAATGTCTTTGGAAACAGGGATTCATGAAAAGGGAATTCCTTTTAATGAAGCTTGGATTTAATCCTATTATTCTAATAAAGTGTAATCAATTGACGCAGAACATTTGAAGGTCTAGTTCATCTTCTGATTAGATCTCAGTTGTTTTTTAAGGCGATGGATACTGTGAAAGAAACTCAAGTTAATAGGCTTTTGATCCACTAATCCACACTTCCTGGAGTGAGTTTGAGTTTTGAAGGAGAGCAATTTGGAAGCTGTCTTAGCATAAATCTAAAGCAAGTCTGTGGCTGCCTAGGGGGAACAAGCCCCTCAGCATTCACCGAGACATGCTTCAAGGAGATTCTACTCTTAATCCAATTTACTCAGCCGAATAAGTCCCACTGCTTCAGCTTGCCAACAAATTAAAATCCAGCTTCATAAAAACACCTTGAATTTGGAAGGTATTGGCTAGCCCGCTAGACTTGAAACTTCATTTATTCTGGCTAACTTCTCAATTATCTTCCCAGCAGTGGAGATGTGTACAAGTGAAAAAATCAATAGGATTCTATTCCCTTTCTATTGGAAAGGGAAAAATTAATGAGATAGGACACTCTCTTAATCAGAAATAAATGTTTTAATTCAGATAATGACATCGTTTTCCCTCGCTGAACGATGACAAATGCTGGGCTGCACCCCCAGTAGAAGCAGTTTCAATTTTATTGTAAATATAAAAGGTATTGATCGGAGAGATGTACAAACCCTATTGCTTACAAAAGCCATTCGGGGGGACTGGGAAAACTATTAAGCACTGGGTCAGAAATCAATAAACAACACTGAAATGTAGCAGAGGTTGCCCTAGGCTTTGTGGCATCTTAGAAAGCCAAGTGGCAGAAATAGTGACAGAAATGTCTCTAGTGGAGCAATGTTAGGGATGAAGGGGTCAGACGTTTAATCTCTTCTGAGCTTTGACAGGTCCGGGGAACAGAACTAATGTAGTCCTTCCTAGCTGCCTTTGATTTAAATACATGCTGATTCATCGGACCACTGACTGCAATTATTGTTTTTGATTGTGCAAATATATTGGTACAGAAAATATTGTAGGTATATTTTTTTGGGAGACAGAGTAAAATTTGTTTATGTAAATAGGAGTTTTATTTTTCCTCTTTTATGTATATGACCACACACACACACACCCAAAAAAGCCTCCAAAATAAGGATTCTGACCTCCTAGCATGCTATTTTAAAAAAAGAAGGTATTTTTGCACTATACAAATAATCCAGTATGACATAATTTGTAGCAGTTTAATGAACAGTTTAATTTTTCTTTTTTTAATCAGATGCAATTATTATTAAAAAAAACCAAACATCTTCCTTGTGCCAAAGACTCTTATTGCCCTTGAACAAATCAAAATAACCCCTACACTTCTGTTCTTAAGTTGTTTTTAGTTTAAAAGTGGCATATCTGGTCCTTACAGGAAGCTGTGAAAATATTCATAAGAATACATTAAGCACCTAGAGTTACAGTTACGTAAATGCTTGACAGAAACTGTCTAGAGCAAAGAAAAATACAGGTGAAAGAAGACTGTGCATGGAGGTGGGAGCTGATTTTTCGAACAAGACATTGATTTGAAAGATTTAAAGCAGAGTACTGAAACTTTTAACAACATCATTCCAGAAGCAGAACCAGAGCCAAATAAATAAATAATAAAAAAAGAGTGACTTTGCCTTCTGCTCCTGGAAATGCAGCTTCCCCCTTGACATGGATATGATTATAAGATTGGTTAGGGTCAGGTTACCCATCAGTAGGTGAAATGTTCAGGTGCTGAGGATTTCAGTTTCATCTCACCTCACATATTATGTCAGTTCCATGTCATTTTCATCACTGGGAATGATTTGAGGGCTTGCTGTCCCCCCGGTTATTGCGGTCACTTGACCTCAGATGTAACTTCTGTTTAATACCATCATTTTAACAAAGTCTAGAAGTAGCACACACACACACACGGCCATCACTTGACCTTTCCCTGCCTGACACCTGCCAATTGGCTCTGGCGTTAGGTTCTGCTGCCCTTCCGCTTGTGACAAATGAATGTTAAGGCCTCAATGAATTGGTTCACATTTGAAGTTATATTTTTTCATTGCCACGAGCATTTTTTAAAATTGAATCGCCTTTTTATATTTTGTCCTGTGGTAATGGTATTTTTCCCTGTTGCATTTAGATTCGGGAATATAGATTTGGCTTTGTGCGTAAAAACAATATTCAGACCATTTCCATGCTAATTTCAAATTCATTAGATTAAAAAAAAAAGCAAAGAACTTTTGTAGAATGTCATAATGGGAATTCTTTACCCAGTCAAATCCTTTCCTCCTTTATATTTAACTTGTGAGCCTAAATCCACAGAGCTAGCTTTTAAAAAGGACTCGTAAAGCATAGCATACCTTTAATCATGGTAGGATATGTCCTGGTGACGTAGAACCCCCCACAAAATTTAGGAAGCTACCGTGCAATTAATTAGTCACGAGATATTATCATTAGCAGCTTCACAAGACACACTTGCCCAATCACAAAAGAAGGCTCAGTGTGTTGTATTTTTTCCTTCTTTATTATTAGGCTGCCCATTAGAGTTGCTGGAGATAACAGGTTTAACGAGAGGGGGCTGCAGGCAGGCTTTTCTCACTAAGGGGTCCTGAATGTTGAAGCTCACATTCCCATGTGTTCACCAAGCCACAAATTAATGACTTCCAGGTCCCCTTGCAAAGCCTATCTGCATCATTAGGGTGTTGTGTGTGTGTGTATTGTACAATGGGGTTTGGAGAGAATATTTTGGGGCTGAGGGGGGGGAAGAGATTTTCTTGGAATTGTGCCAATTTGTACATTTTGGTCAAGATTTTTAAAAAATGGATGCCTAAATTCATGCTTCTAAATCCATATTTAGACACCTAAATAAGTGACCTATTTTTCAAAGGCACTGAGTGCCTGCAGCTCCCATTGACTTTATTGTGAGGGTCAAAGGGTTTAGCACTCTTTGAACATCAGGCCACTTATTTAGGTGTTTAAATATGGATTTAGGAGCCTAACTTAGGAAAAACTTGGCCTTTTGGCTTAATTATCATCCTCAGTTTTTGTGCATGAACTGAGAGATTATTGATTGTAACATTTTACAAGTCTAAATAATCAAAATACCGCTTATTGTTATACACATGGAGAAGGCTCAGCCGCATGGTGCCTGGACTCACTGTATGTGGATGAAAAGTTTAGAACAACACTAAGTTAACAATTTATTCCCCCAAAACAGGGAGCACATTTATTGAGACCAACCCATCTGACCACTCTGAAACAACTAGAGATGGAGAACACCAGCCAATAAACTCAGTGCTAAGCCATTCCAAAGGTTGTAGTTAGCAGGAAGGTTGAGCAGAAATGCATCTTATATTGTGGCCACATAACTATAATATAATACAACGTCATATAATCCATTCACTGGACAGGTACAGCCCAGGGAGTGGCAGTGTGCCTCACCCTTGACTTGGAGGGACCCAACCTCCATGTGCATTAATTTCTTGGCCTCCGCCTAAACTGCCAGTAAGAAGTGTCAGAAACAACACCAGGTGAGAGTGATGTGGACACCAGCATGTTAGGAATGGAGCACACTTAATACAGGTCATCATATGGCGACTACATTTGTTCACTCATTACGAATCAGGGAATCATTCAGACCAAACAGGAGAAAGGCCCTATGTCCCATAACCAATCTCCTGATCTCTCTTCAGTTCTATAAAAGCAAGCTAATTATCTTTAACACAAAATGCAGCAGAAGGAGAGGTTTTCAACAAGAGCAGGAAGAACCAAGAGTATTGCATTGCCTTCTGATGGGTGATTACGGAAGGAATAAGATATGAAACCTAGCCACCATTAACTTTCTATTCAGCATAGACTCCTGATCTCCTGTACTCCTCTCCTTAGCCCAATACATAAATATCCCTAGCATAATTGTGAATCTGGTCCTTCTTATTTTCACTTGGCAGTGCTATTCACATATTGCCATTATGCCAAGGCTGACCCAGTTCACATATTGGGATCTTTAAAATACTCTCTGTAGAACACAGTAAGGCTATGTCTACACTATGGACCTTACAGTGGCCCAGCTATACCACTGCAGCTATGCCACTGTAAGGTCTCCTGTGTAGCCGCTCTATGCTGGCGGGAGAAAGCTCTCCTGGCAGCATAATTAAACCACTCCCAATGAGTGGTACAGGAGGTCAGGAGTCTATGCTCTCCCACCAACACAGCACTGTCCACACCGGCGCTTTTGTCAGTGAAACTTATGTCGGTCAGGGGTGACCGACAAAAGTTTTGACAACAAAAATGGTAGTGTAGACAAAGCCTGAGACAGGGCAGAAGACAATTGAGGAGAGAAGTATATCTACTGCGGTAGCATTGACGGGGCTCAGAGAAGAGCTCTACCCCCTCAGTTAAGAGATAAAGAGGCAACAGTGGTAGAATATGCTGCAGTCATTTGCAATGAGTTAAGCTATTATCAATAGGTCACAACCTCAAGCACTTTTCTCAGTTAAAACTCAGTCAATGAGTAAATGCAGAACTGAGGAAGTAGGTCAGCTTTTGGTGAAATACCTACACCACTAATAACAACATATTGTCAAAAGGCAAAATCCTGGCCTCTCCTCTATGGGTCCCCAAGGCCTGGAATCCGGAGGAAATGCTGCATTAGTACTGTGGATGGGTGGGTGGGGTGAACACATCCTGCACTGAGGGATTCCGCAGCCACAGCAGACCAGTGCCCCATTCTGACTGCAAAGCACTGGACAGATGCTTTTGAGTGGGGTGGGGCAGTGGTGGACGTGAAGTTATAGAGTCCATGAAGGCTATAGCTGCAATATTGCCAACCCCAAACATTTGAAACCAGGGGTCATGGGATTGGTTTAAAATCATGAGATTTATAATAATAATAATTATTATTGTTGTTAATTAATAATTAACCTTTAATATTATTGTGGGGTTCTTTTTCTTTGCATTCTGGTTTCTAAGGCCTTAGGGTACATTCAGGTCACACTTTCAAGCTTTTCTCCACCATGAGGACTAGCCACTTCTTATATGTAAAAATGAAAGTGGAGATTCTCGAGGCTTCATATGACTCCAGGAGCTGGGGGTTTGAGAAATACATCAAATATTGCAAGATTACGATAAAGTCATGCAAGTTGGAAACATTGCAGTTGCTAAGCCGGCCTGGTGGTCGCATGCTACCTCTGGGCTGGAGGAGAAATATTTCCTCAGATAGCTTGTATGTTCCTCGTACATTACCTTTACACTTGGGCTAACTCACTTAATTCTGCAGAAGTTTGGTAAATATATATCAGTCTAGGACAGTCAAGTGGTAAGTTTATTCCTTTAGCAGCTATATAAATGCTCAACTCCTAACGAGTAATAAGAAGCTGCTACCACAGGCAGAATTTAACGCTGGACCCCTGATGAGACATGGGATGGCATCCTGGAGGCCTGAGATTCAACAGTCTCTGATGCCTAGTATGCTTCCCTTTCCTCTTCCCGTCTGTCCATAACTCCTGTTGAGATTGGTATGAGTTTAGCTTGTGAAAGGACTGCAAGATTGCATCCCATACGTAAGTATCCTGTATCAGACAGGGTGGGCAGAACCGTGGGTGTTTTCCTATCTGTTTGTACAACATCTAGCACAGCAGGGCCCCAGTTGTGGGTGAAGCTTCTAGGTACAAATGATAAATATTAGCTCTGCACACTGCTGCAATACAGGTTAATATAAACCATTAATAATATGATTGTTTGGTAAATTGTCAAAGCTCCGGATTTTATTTAGCACAACCAAAGCCAGGCCTGGCCTGAATCTGGTTCCCATTCAACCTGAAACCCAAAGTTCAGAGGGCG
The DNA here is from genome assembly GCF_011386835.1 of Chrysemys picta bellii. Taxonomy (NCBI): domain Eukaryota; kingdom Metazoa; phylum Chordata; order Testudines; family Emydidae; genus Chrysemys; species Chrysemys picta. The sequence goes on from NC_088798.1 coordinate 17,356,418, forward strand.
GGAGGTAAATTGGATAAATGGTTCCAGATCTGGCTTATCTCTAATGAATAAACTGGGTATAATAAAGTATGAAAATGTCCTCTTTATCTATTGTTATAGGCCCAAATCCTGCCCTCCCTCCTGGTATGGTAGGGTCCAGCCTGCAGCAGAACTAGTGTTGTCTGAGAAGGATTTCAGCAGCCCATACAGGAGATGCACAGCTCCTCAGTGCCATGGAGTCAGGCTCTTCAGGGCTCCCTCTCATATTGGGGAAAGTGCAAGGATAATATGGTGCATGCTACATAGGTCATGTGTGGAATATGTAAGAGTCTCCTTAACTAAGCATAAAGAAGAACAGGAGTACTTGTGGCACCTTCGAGACTAACAAATTTATTAGAGCATAAGCTTTCGTGGACTACAGCCCACTTCTAGTCCACGAAAGCTTATGCTCTAATAAATTTGTTAATCTCGAAGGTGCCACAAGTACTCCTGTTCTTCTTTTTGCGGATACAGACTAACACGGCTGCTACTCTGAAACTTAACTAAGCATGATGCCTGCATGTTCCTTGCATCAAATCTTGCATCTTCCAGGCAGAAATCTGTGCTTTTGCTGGAATGAACTACTTGTTTACAGGCAGCAGCGCTTGGGGCTAGTGGAACTACCAGCCATTAACCCCTATGTAGTACTGATGGTACTCCAGCTCTGAGGCCTGGTCTACACTGAGGGGGGGGGAGGGGAATCAATCTAAGTTACGCAACTTCAGCTACGTTATTCAAGTAGCTGAAGTCGACATACTTAGATCGACTTACCGTGGTGTCTTCACTGTGGTGAGTTGACTGCTGCCGCTCCCCCAGTGAAACCACCTGCGCCTCTTGCGGCAGTGGAGTACAGGAGTCGACAGGAGAGCGCTTGGGGGTCGATTTATTGCGTCTAGACTAGACACGGTAAATCGACCCCTGCTGGATTGATCGCTGCCCGCCGATCCATCGGGTAGTGTAGACATACCCTGAGCTATGAAGAGTATCTGTGAAACAGCAATCTCCTTCCTACCTCCTCCCATGGAGATCTCTAGCACACAGACCAGCCTCTCGGCTGGGCACAGAGAACAGGATGTGCCCTATACTAGGAGGCTGTTCATCTAAAAGTGGGTGTTATGTGACTGAGCAATATGCTTCAAAAACTGTGAGCTGAATAACAGAGGGACTGGATGTTTGAAGATTATTAAAAGAATCATTTATATCTGTTTAATAAGTATTGATATGTACAGATACTTCTTCATGTTTATTTCAGAGAGAAAGCAACTGTAGATTATTTTTCTATCTTCATTTTTATAGATTAGAGACCACTTAAAGCACTCTCCATTCAGTAAATCCCACGACCCATGGTTTCAAATGTTTGGGGTTGGCAATATTGCAGCTATAGCCTTCGTGGACTCTATAACTACACCTCCACCACTGCCCCAGCCCACTCACAAACCTCTGTCCAGTGCTTTGCAGTCAGAGTGGGGCACTGGTCTGCTGTGGCTGCGGAATCCCTCAGGATACCGAAATACAGAATACCCAGTACATACATTCTATTCAGCATAGACTCCTGACCTCCTGTACTCCTCTCCTTAGCCCAATACATACACACCCTTAGCATAATTGTGAATCTGGTCCTTCTTGTTTTCACTTGGCAGCACTATTCACATATTGCCATTATGCCAAGGCTGACCCAGTTCACATACTGGGATCTCTTTAAAATACTCTCTGTAGAACACACTAGGGCGATGTCTACACTATGGACCTTACAGTGGCCCAGCTATACCACTGCAGCTACGCCGCTGTAAGGTCTCCTGTGTAGCCGCTCCATGCTGCCATTGCGATGCCTCTACTCACCATCTTTACCCCAAGAGTGTAATTGAGAGGTATCAAGCTGAATATAGGGTGTACGTGTGTATGTCACGATATTGTGCATTTGAACTGAACTGAAAATAGAAACTAACATTTACATACAGCATGTGGAAAACAGTTTTTAAAGAATCTCTTCCTGACAGAAGACATGATGCCTAACTTTTCACTGAGTAGATCTCGAGGGAATTAGCATGATGCAAAAGCAGTTTGGTGTTTTGATGTGTTATGTGTTCAGTGGTTGTGTCCGCATAATACTTCACCCAGCCTCTGATTTAGCAAAGCACTTTAGATCCATCCCTATCCAGCAAACCACTTATGTACGTGCTTAAGTCTTACTGGAATACAGTGGGAGTTAAGCGTGTCCTTTCGTGCTTTCCTGAATAAGAATAGATTTAAGCATATGCTTAAAGTTAGGCCTGTGCTTAAATTCCTTACTGAATCAGGTCCCAAACTCTCAGCCTTCTTCTGGGCCATGGTTCTCAACCAGGAGTACACGTACCCCTGGGGGTACACAGAGGTCTTCCGAGGGGTACATCAACTCATCTAGATATTCGCCTAGTCTTTCAACAAGCTACATAAAAAACACTAGCGAAGTCAGTACAAATTAAAATTTCATACAGACAACGACTTGTTTATACTGCTCTATATACTATACGCTGATATGTATTTATATTCCAATTGATTTATTTTATAATTATATGGTAAAAATGAGAAAGTCAGCAATTTTTCATGACAAAACTCTTTGGCCAGAAATGGAAAGAACGTGCTTGCAACAAAACGGAATGGTGTGGTGTCGACTTGCGTTCGTGGAGGGACAGACAAGGACAAGCTGGTCAAAGGGGAATGTGCTGTGACACTTTTGTATTTTTATGTCTGATTTTGTAAGTAAGTAGTTTTTAAGAGAGGTGAAACTTGGGAGTACACAAGACAAATCAGACTCCTGAAAAGGGTACAATAGTCTGGAAAGATTGAGAGCCACTGTTCTAGGGTATGTCTACACTGGATCTGGAAGGTGTCATTTCCAGCTTGCGGAGACATTCCAGCACTAGCTCTGAGCTAGAGCACTAAAAATAGAAGTGCAATCATGGTAGCAGGAATGGTTAGCCACCCCAAGTATACACCTAAGGTCTTGGACAGGGTGGCTAGCTCCCTCTGCTGCTCGTGCCGCTATGGCTGCACTTCTATTTTTAGCCCACTAGCTCAATCAGAGCTAGCATGGGTATGTCTCCTGGAGCTGGAAATTAGCTCCAGAGTAGAGATACCATTAGTCTCTGAGGGCCTGATTCTGACTGGGAGAAATCCATTGACTTCCCTTGATTTATGACGGTGTAGCTGGGATCAGAATCTGGCCAATGGTTGTACTGTGATGTGCAGTTGTGGTTCTATTGCTGCTATCAGCTTACACTAGGGTGACCAGACAGCAAGTGTGAAAAATTGGGACAGTGGTGGGGGGTAATAGGAGCCTATATACGAAAAAGACCCCAAAATCAGGACTGTCCTTATAAAATTGGAACATCTGGTCACCCTAGCTTACACACTTGTTTTTTCACTTCACTATCTCTTCCCAAATTTTAGTCCAGGTATATTGCTCACTAAAGACCCATTTTTGTTTCCCACCTTTTCTACAGACACTTGCGTTTATTTAACTGTGAAATAAATAAATAACTTGTAACAGGCCCGTACTAATATCTTGAAGGATTCAAAAAGCATTTTACAAACTACTGATATGGTTTAGTCTAATAATTTAGTTCAATCTATTTTGTCCACTAACAGAATGCAGCCATCTCAGGGCTTGAACGTTGCAGCTGCTTACCAGCACTCAGCATAGCAGTTTAGCAAAGCGAGGAATAGCCTACCCAACTGACAATACAGGGTAACCCAAATGTGAACCTGGATAGGACATCCAGGTAAATTAACACCTTTCCTGTTACAAAATGTTCCATGGATTGTTAATAACCATTTATGCTCAGGATCATGATTTTATTGGCTAGAATCAGGGTGTATCTGGCCAACTGAGGGTTCCCACAGGGTTGGGGGCATGCCCAGGGCAGGAAGGAGTATGGCTGGAATGCTACTGTGCTTTGGCTATTTTCAGCTGACAGGAAGTCCCTTTGGGGCAGGGCCAAGACAGGCAGAGAACCAGAGAGCTGCAGTTGGCTCACTGTTGCCCCACCTTTGCTGCACTGAGTGAGTCTGGACTGCAGCAAAGAATCTGGCTTTATGTCTTATTCTGTGGGCTGCACCCCAGCACCAGGGTGCGCTATTGGTTTAATAGTGACCAAGAGGAAAGACCTTCTGAATCTCCACTACCACTTTTTGCAGCACTCAGACATTTCTCCCATCCAGGAACTGACCCAGTATAGCCCTTCTTACTATAGGTGTTAAGTGCTAACACAACCAATCACAGCACAAAGTAGAGGCGGTGCAGGTGTTGCTACTGGTTTGACATATTGTAAACATGTCTGTATGCTAACATTTCTCATCGAGAGATTTTGTTTTCGTTCACTGGTTTTGGGTAGGGTAAATGCTGGGCAAACGTTTTAAACAACAGTGTTGTACAACTGGCCAAATAGACTGATTCAAGCTTGACAATTACTGCAAACAGGAGGATCTATAGAGCATTTAATACCAGAAGCACGAAGAGGAGCCCTGGGCAATATACATGTTTGGGTGTCCTTG
>NC_088798.1:17368468-17448468 GCF_011386835.1 Chrysemys picta bellii
TATGCAATGATGCAAGGGATTCCCCCACTCTCCTCAAGCATTGTGTAAACACTGTGTGGTTAGACTATCAGCATGAAATAGCTAAAACAAATTAAGTGATGGAAGTTTAGTGCTCTTGTACTTTGTGGCATTGATACACTACTGATCATATTAACTAGCATCCTGTTTATACCGTAAATGCATTTTGATAATGGTAGCATTGGCATACCAGTTATAAAGATGGCGGAAAGGGTCAGATTTATTAAAGGAGATATTCTGTTTGAGTTTCAAGAATTTATTGGATAAAACCCAAAAGTCTCATTGACTTCAGTGGGAGGAAGGTTAGCCCATGGTGATCATTGTGAAATAGGGTGACCAGATGTCCTGATTTTATAGGGACAGTCCCAATATTTGAGGCTTTGCCAATATTACCCCCGATCCCCCTGTCCCGAATTTTCACACTTGCTATCTGGTCACCCTATTGTGAAATGTCTACATATGAGTGCCTGAAAATGAATCAGAGGGTTATGGAGGGAAAAGCCTTATGGGTAAATTCCCCTGGCCAGTGCAAGGTTGTTCACTAAAGTTTACTTTCTAGTGCTTTGTAGCTAATGGCCACACACTGTGTAGTATATGGATGATAGCATGTTTCTATATTTAGACATTGGGTAACTATTACTACAGCAATATCGAGAGTAACTATTTTAAAATTTGAATTGAGATGAACATCACTTGTTTGAGCTCATTAGGGCAATGAATAATCGCTCCCCATCATGACCATGACAAATCTGGCTCACATACAAACTTGCTGTCCCCAAACTGTGCTGACAATGAATTCTCAAAGGGTGAGGAGGGGGCGGGGGTGAGATGAGGGAAGGAGTGTTATCTCCTGTTAATAAAAATCCTGGGTGGGAGTCATAAGCATGACATTGTATTTTCCATGACTTCATTTACCAGCGTGGTGAGGTTTTCTGCTCCCAACCTCTGTGCACCCCGGAGAGCAGTTTAGGTCTCCAGGGATCTGCTGGAGCCACAAGGCCATCTGAGGGAAAGCCCAGTTCTACCACTTTGCCATCAAGGCCCCTTGTCTCCACTCCAGTTCCCTTGCAGTCTGGCTTTGTAGGGAGGGGGGAGGGGTTCGTTGCCCCTGAAAACCCTCATAAATGAAGATTCCACAGCAACAAGGGGATTGTGCAAAGGGCTAATTACAGCCTGGGGCTGCATTAACCTTTTGTGTGGATTCCCCACTGGGATATGTGTGTGTGTGTGTGTGTGTGTGTGTGTGTAAAGCACCCATCCCCCATCCTTGCTTTGTCCTTTCTCTCCTGCCCCCTCCCCACAGGCAGATTTTAGAAACATGGAGGGCCTTCTTCAGAGTCCCAGGGTGGGTGGGTGTGAAATGGTGCCACAGAGACATCTAACTGCCCCACTGTCGCTCAGGAACAGTTCTTGTGACTGTGCAGGGGTCCCTTCCATGGTCAGAAGCTGCAGGGCAAATCCCTCTGAAAGACTGAGAGTTGGGTTGCTTATTGAAATGTGCTCTTTGTAGAGGGCAAATGCATGAGGAGGGGGTCAGGAGTAGAAAGGAGTTCAATGCTTTGTCAGAAGTGCAACAGAGATCAGGAGGAGTAGCAGTAAATAATAAATGTAATATAATATAATTAATAAAATGCTGCGCATGTACATGGTATTTTTGGTTGGATCATTCAAAAGTGCTGTTAATAAGTAGGTTGTTATCATTAGCCATATTTCAAAAATGAAGCACAGAGAAGTAAAGGGACTTGCTCAAGATCATAAAGTGAGTCAGTGGCAGAACCGGGACCAGAAACAGTCGTACTTTAGAGTAGTATTTGCCAGTCCACAGTCAAGAAGGCATGCTTAGTAACTGAACTCAGAATTACTCCCACAAGGCTTGCCACTACAGTGGCTATGCAGGCCAAATGCACACAAAAGTAAATAGTGATTTTTGCCGGAGTTTGACCTGAAGGCTTGGGCCCTAAGGGATTCAACTAACAAATCCCCGACCTCCATCCATTCACAGGGAGTAAGGCCCTGGTGGAATCATTAAAATGATATTTATTTAATTCAGGAAATCATGTTTTCTAGATCTCCCACATGGAACTCTGCATTGTCATAGGCAGTCAGGCTGCTCTGAGCAGTTTGCATTGCCTTCTGTCCAGGGCTGGCTCTAACTTTTTTGCCGCCCCAAGCAACAACAAAAAACAAACAAACAAACAAAAAAACACCCCGCTGTAACAACCCCCCCCCACGCGCTGCCCCGCCGAACCAAAAACAAACAAACAAAAAAACCCAGCGCCGCCCTGCCGAACCAAAAACAACGCCCCCGCCGAACCAAAAGCAACACCCCCCCGAGTGCCGCCCCGCTGAACCAAAAACAACAACAAAAAAACCCGAGCGCCGCCCCGCTGAACCAAAAAAAAAAAAAAAAATACCCGAGCGCTGCCTCGCTGAAACAAAACAAACAAACACCCGAGCGCCACCCCGCCACCCCAAGATTGGCCTCCCCTTACAAGGTGCCGCCCCAAGCATGTGCTTGGTCAGATGGTGCCTGGAGCCGGCCCTGCTTCTGTCACAGAACTGCCATGTCCCAGCCCTAGATCTGGCAACATTACATGTCGTATCTGAAAAGTATCTGGGTATTATAGTGATAATAGTCACATAAGAATGGCCATACTGGGTCAGACCAAAGGTCCATCTAGCCCAGTATCCTGTATTCCGACAGTGGCCAATGCCAAGTGCTTCAGAGGGATACCACCAAAGCAGCCCCTCGTGGGAAATGTGGCGTACAGAAGACCCACTCCCCGGTGCCGCTCTCGGGGGCCCAAGTCCTTCTGATCGAGGCACAGCCCGTGGACGGTGTGAGGCCGGTAGCGGCCCGCGGCGCGCCGGGACCGGGTCTTCTTGGAGTCGGGTTGCTTGGGAATGCAGCCCAAAGCTGGTGGTAAACTCTACCTTCCATAATAACTCCCTGATTTTTACTAACTCTCCAGGGTAAGGTTGCCCTTTAATAGGAATTTCTTTCCCAACCTGCTTTTCTGGGTCTGGTCCTTTAAATTTGGCAGATCCAAGCAGCTGCAGGCCTAAAGTGGCCATTTTGTTACTGGCAGTTGCTTGACTGTACCTTTGTTTCTTTCAGGTGAGTGAATGTCTGTTATATATCACCTTCTAACTCTGAGAAAAGAGAGATTGGAAAACAAAATAATTGCTGTAAGTAAGGCAGCAGGAGACTTGGAGTCAGGAGCTCTATCTTTTCTTCCCAGCTCTGCCATGCATTTGCTGTGTCACCTTAGCCCAGTCTCTTAACTTTTCTGCACAGAGTTTCCCTGTCTGTAATATGGGGATGATAATATTTACCCACCTCTGGGAAAGGCTTTGAGTTGCTTGGATGAAAGCTGTTATATGCTATTGTTGTTCTTAAATACACAAGTATCCCTATTATCCACAGCAGACCTCTACTATAGAACAATGTATGCTTTTTCTTTTAAAGGAGAGTATCCGAGAAATAAGTACTGATAATCCAGTATAAAACCATAAGATCATTGGAGAGTGATGGGATTCACTTTGGAAAAAGCAGGTAGCATAGAAGTAATGTGAACCAAATGCATTAGTATTATACTAGAAGGTCATTTACTACTAGGAAGTGTTGATGGTCTTATGGTTAAAATATGGGTCTGGGAATCGGGATACCTCGGTTCTATTTCTGTAGTACTGCAGATGTACTGTGGGGCTTTGGGCAAGTCTGTGTGCTTCAGTTTTTCCTGTTCTGTGAAATGGACACAATAATTACCTACCCCACCTGGGTGTTGTAAGGTTTAATTCATGGAAGACTGATCCTGTAAGACTTGATTTCAGTGAGGGCTGGGGCACTCAGAACTACTTCAGATGAGGCCTGGGCTGTAATGGGCTTTGAGATCCTCTGAGGGAAGCTGCTATACAAATATGATGTATAATAGAAGCTGATTCCTTCAGGTCAGTTTAGAGGCATGCTGAAGGGAAAACACAGCGTGTGCTCCCACTATAGCTCTTTTTTGGAAATGAGAACATCTGAAGCAAATTCCTCAGCTTACTGTACTTTAAGAAATAGTGATCTAAAGACTCAGACATTTTCTATTAAAGTTTTAAAAACATAGCTTTAAGTCATATATTACACAGAACACTTTCATATCTCATCTGATTCAGTAGGTTTTAAACCCCACAGAGGTCACATTTTGAAACACTACTCACTTTTTACAGCATCTCCAAACATTAAATAAAAATAAAAATTATTAGGAGGAATAGAGTCATCCACAGAGGCTAATAATGTGTCACTTCGATATTATTAACAATACTATTATTTCTGGTTCATATTAAGCAGCTCACGATTGCTAATAGCTATACACTAGAAAAAGTAACCTTTAATTTTGATCCATCTATGTTACAACTATATTGGCGTCAGGGGACCCAGCTACAACTCAGTTGTCCTGGACCCAGTTACAACACCCATAACATGAACAGTGTCCCAGCATCTAAACTAAGGTCTGGAACTGTCCGATTCAGTTATGTGACCTGATTACAGTAGGGTTAAGATGCATCCCCACTACAGATTTGAAGTGTTTTGTAACCAGTTCAAGATCAGCCTTGTTGCGATCAGGATCTCTGATCGGATACTTTAGATGTAATGTAAATTGGGCCTATGTTCTTATTATAATTGGTGATGGGGAGGAAACAAACCCCCACCACTTATCTTTATAAATGGCTGAAATAACAGCTTGGATCTGAACACCGCCCACACTTAGGAGTGCCCCAAATCAGAATGTCCATGTTTGTTCTCACTTGAGTCCAATTCTCATTATGTTTCATTTAAAAAAAAAACACCCTAATTTTACTAATTACAAAAACAAATCTTGTTGAGTTACAAATGCACTGGGATCTTCTGTCAAATACAAATTCAGGCAAGTAATATGCAGGCTGCTTGTCTTTAAATATTAACATGTAGTTAATTAATTAATTAATTAAAGCAGCAAACTGTTGAACTGGTCAGGTTTTCTAATCTCCAAGGCTGAGTAACTGAAGGCAGCCCTGACTTTTTTCTCCGTTGCGAGTTGCAGGTCATATTTAGTGTTGATGATTTGTAATTTATCCAACAGGTATAGGCACATTTCCCTCAGGTAACATTTGTAAACAGAAATAAAGCTGGTGGTTTATTGTTTGCCTCAGAAACTCTGCAAACTCTGTGTCATAGAGTAGGCAGTGATGTGTAACCATGACCAGTCATAAAAAGAAACCACAATTGGTTTTTTTTTTTTTAAGGTACAGCTCTAAAAGCATACTATGTGGATTTCCATGGTGTAGCAGCTGGGCCAGAAATGGCTTTTTTCCCCTGCTAAGAACTAGTTATCTGATTCTCTTTTGTCCCTTATTCCAATGTTCAGTTGCATTTTAGTGTTCAGAGCTATAAGGATGCATTGAAACTTATGGAGCCTGTCATTTTAACTATCTCATCTTAGCATGATTCATCTCAATTTACTTTCTTCAAAAATGTAGTCTAGAAGAATATGAGCCATCTCTTTGGGCTCGCTAGACGGCTGCATGAAAGGAAGACAATGCCAGCCAACTTGTAAGAAAGGTTCACTTGTCATGGGGCCGATCCTGCAAAGTAATTAGTGCTTCCTGGGAGCTGCTGAGTAGACTCAACTCTGGTAGAGGTCTATGGGACCGTCATCAGACCCGATCTCTTCCTTATTGTGCTTCTAGCTAGATAATAAACGCTAGCAAAAGAACACGTAACAAGTTAGTAGTGTCAAATGTTCAGTAATGTGAAGATTAAAAGAACCTCAGGTAAATGTGGTGGGTTCGTAAGAGCTAGTAAGATCATTAGCCTGGGATCACACTAGCTTCTGTTCAGAAAACTGATGATTTTTGCACTGTGGCCTCCAACCCACAAGCACGCTAGGGCAGATCCTCAGCTGGCGTAACTTGCCAGTGACTTGAGTTATTACGTGTTTCCTGATTTTAAATAGAGCTATGACAATTTATGCCAGCTGAAGATCTTCCACTTTTTGCACAGCCCCTATGATAGCCCCAGGGAGTATCACACACTGACCCCTGGAAGACTGGACCCTTTATGATGTGTTACAGTCACGATGCAAAATGCTTTAGCTGTAGCAATCTGAACTAAGGCACTGTAAATTGTTACAGGAACACATTTTACTGTTTTGACTTGATTTCAACAGAATTCAGATTCACCCGAACTTTAACAGCTGGGTAATGAACACGAACTTTAAATATAATTCACTGTGGGTCCTTCTGCCCTGTTAGCATAATGAAGAGTCGAAACACAAGCAAATATCATTAGTGTTGCAATATATGAATGGGAAGCTATGAATGTGTTCAGAAGACATAGAACTTTCTCCTTCAAGAGTTCAGTGACACTTAGTCTGTCCTGTTCTCCCTCCGCACTTGTAGTCACTGATACAGTGAAACAATAAAATATCACAAGACCTGACCCTTTGGCCTTTATGAATTATCTGTTTTAGAAAGATGTGAAAACTACCTTTTATATCCAACATAATAGATATTTAGACATTGTGGATCAATAGTGAACAAGTTTGCTGGTTATAGTTAATGGGTGCCAAAGGGGCATTCTGACATTGACCTCTGACACCTTTCTTGACAAGAAATCTATAGAGGGAAAAAAATAGGAAAGACTGCCAGTTTTTAAAGTTATGAACATAGATCTACAGCAAATAATGGTAATTTTCATGGAGCAGAAATTTTTCACACTTTCTGTTTCAGATGAATTTCTCCAAAATCCTTAATTCTGACCAATGTAAAATTAATAACTGGCCCGTGGTGAACATCTGAAAACAACTGCTTTGCTATATGACACATTTTTCCATTTGTCACCCATATGATATTGTTCCTGCTGTCAAAGAAGACTTTTCCCTTTATAAAATGGGTTGTCATTTATAATTCCAAACAGGCACCGTTTTTTAAACAGACATATCATAGTGGATCTGTATAAGAAGAAATGCAAGCTCCTGGTCCTTGAAAAGAAACTAATCTAAACAGATTTTTAAAAGAAATTAAGCTTCTAACAATGGAATGTTTAGGATTTTCTACAAAACTTGTTGCTAAGACTATATACTGCCAGTGAAGTATTCAACTAAATAGTTTATCTAGTCTATTGAATATACTAGTCAGCTTCTTATGTAATTAGTTGATGTAATGAAAGAGTATTAATAAAGATGGCAATGGCTACTGATATAAAAGTATACTGCTGTATCATATACTTCATGGTACATGGTAAAGAAGGTTAGATTCACCAGTCATTGTTTAACTGAATCAAATAAATAGCGCTAATTTCTAACAATCTGTCCTAGATGGTAGCACAATTCAGTATTCATCCTGGTAATGAAATTAGCTTTGTCATGTCGAGCCAAAGTGAAATCTCTGTGAAAGGGTGGGTGAAATTTCTTTCAAAGAATATACCCAACAATGTACATACTGTATTATTATGTCACACTTCAGTAGCACTGAACTGAAGTCTCAGTGGTCTTCCTGCTGTTAAGCACCATTGAAAACACATTTGTCCTGACTGTTCTTTTCTTTTAACCCCCCTCTCATCTTGTGCAAGATGAATCGCTGCTGGATCCAGACTGACTCTGAGGGCAACGCCAGGTCTTGAGGAGGTAACCTGCCTCCTATGGCTTAAACATTTTAATTAATTTTAACACTAATGCACAAATGAGAGTTAATCACTCTGCTGCCGTGCTTTCTAATTTACCAAGTTTATTCATTAAAACTTTCCTCACTGAACTTTGATTGAATGTCATGCTTTTTTAGAAGGCCTCTCAAACAGCCCTCGGGCTTTTTAAACTGATATCTCAGGCAACTGCTGAACGTCTCTTTAGAATTTGCTTTGCAGGCAAGAATGTGAAAGTTTGGTGGGTGAGGAATACTGAGAAAAAACAAACCAGAAACCAACCTTCTTGAAAGCAATAAGGCAATACAGGCCCTTAAAAACACTATAGTAAAAGTAGAAGTTACTAAAACTTTCTGATAGAGGAATTTACTTCACTTTTACAAATTCTTGACCAAAACAAATTCAGAAGCAGTACATTATATATATATAAATATATATAATACAACTCATATAATCATGTTTTTTTAGTTAGTATAGCAATATAAAATATAATAAATACAACTAATGATTTTACTAGGGTATTTTAATACTATAAAAGCTATATTGTTATATTATATTGCTGTACTATCTAATGAAAAAGCAAGGTGATAATATTATTTGTATTAGGTAATATATTTACAATGTGTTTGCTAATCTAATTATTTTTGTATCAATATAATCAAACCTTAGGTACACAGTTTGGTCTATTAATTGCCATAACGAAAATCAGAAATGTATTGTGTAAATGGGGTTTTTTAAATTTCAAATTAACTCAACCAAAATGTAATCTTTACCTTTTAATTAACTATATTCAATATTAGGTAACAAAATACCTCATATTTCAGTTTCTTAATGAAGGCTGCAGTCAGAAAGGCTGACATTCATTCATACATTTAATTGGGTTTTTTTTTTGTCATTTACATTACCTGGATCTACCAGTATACTAAGAAATGACAGGTTCCATGCACACAGTTTTGGGGGAAATTGACTAAATTATTACATCCATAATATAGATGGACAAATACTTCCAACAGTTGTATAAAGGTAAAACTTGATATCTGGCACTTCTGTATGGCTAAATGTTATACACATTTATTCCTTTCCTCCATTTCCCCATAGGCACACCATGCTCTAATTACTGTGTGGGCTGCATTGGATGATTCTCCATGACCCTTTTCGTATGGCAATATAGAATTCACTCTGTCCACACTAGGAATTTGCACTCCTATAACTGTGCCAGTACCCAACCAAGCCTATAGCTGCTGGCATCTGCTGAAATGGCTGCAGACTTCACAGAGCCAGTATTGAGGAACTGGTCAATAGAACCCCAAACCAGGCTTTATCCCAGATTGAAAAAGATCATAAAAATCTGGGTCTTCTAAAACAGATTGGGGTCGGAATTATCTCAAGAATTTTGTCAGACAGAAATTGCACCAGTTCCAGTACATTGTTAGATGCTGGCATTTCAGCTCTAGCTTTGACTCTTGGATCTGCCCTACACTCACATACCCTGAGAAGTGTGGCTGACTTTGTCAGAACACACATTTATAGTTAGTTGAGTCCAGCAGCCTCATTTCCTTTCAGAACTTGTTTTAACTGTACATTATGTTCTTTCTCTGACCTCCTGTCACCCATAAAAACGTCCAGTCCTGCCAAGAATTGCACAATCTTCTTCATATTCCTTTGAAAAAAATTTGGGATGCTTGTAATACCAAATGGAAAGCAATATCTTCCAATTAGCATTGGAAACATTGTCAGCTTGGCTTCAGCAGGATGGACTGGAACTTGCTACCAACCACTAGCTGCAGCTATTGATGAGGACATGGTTGCATCAGTTAGCTTGGAGATTATATCTTCCATATTGGAGAGGCTATACCTTTTCTTCCTCCTCCCCCCCCCCCCATAATAGGCACTATGGTGTGAACAACTCTGTCCATCCACTATTATGTTCTATTACACTTTTCCTCTACACTCTTCCCTTATTTTGGATTTGAACTTCTGGGCTCAGCTATGTTGGGTGTGTCGGATATGGTCCCTTCTTTCATTACAATCTGAGCTATTTCTCCTTTAAGCAGGCCTTTTTCACTGAACGCTGTCCCAACTTCCTCTCTGCATTCTATAAGACCCATATTAATGGCTGTGGGTAAGTCAAGGAAGCTACTTATGATGGCTTCATTAATGACAAAGGTGACACAAGTGATACACCTTGCCTTTGTAGCTAGTATGGGCTTTGGAATTACTCAGGTAATGAAAGTGTCCAAACTAAGGCAATGGCTAAACCCCTTAAAATTCTCATTACAAATCAGCAACCTCTGTCCCGGAATCAGTTTTAAATTTAGCAACATTGCAAATCTTAAGTTTGACAGTCCCACCTTATTCATGAATTGGCTTTAAGACACAAATCCCAGGAAATAGGCATCACTCATATTTGACCAATGTTGTCTCATTGTTTCCTAGTACTCCCTCATCTGTCTGTAACCATCTGTTGTCTTTTGTCTTATATTTAGGTTGCAAGCTCTTTTTGTTCTGTGTCTCTACAGCACCTAGCATATTGATGTCTTGGTCCATGACTAGGACTCATAAGTTATATAGTAATAAATAATAATAATAATAAATAAATCTCCCAATTCCTTTGCTTCAGCAGACATGTTTCCAAATACCATATTCTTAAATTCCCTGCACAACTTCCACTGACTGAGCAGACTTTGTTCTGTGTTCTTCCCTGCCATACCTACATTTCTGCCCAATGAATTCAGTGCTCTTAAGAGTCACTTTTCATGGAGTTTCTCTTGCACATGGGGATTTCTTTCTTTGATATTTCCACTACTTTCTTACTGGGTGACTTGAATTCTCACTTGCCCAGAATGCCTTGACATTCTTGGTGACCAGACTGGTCACCCTAGTCTGGAACTGCCTGTTCCAGACTAGGGTGACCAGACACCAAATGTGAAAAATCAGGACAGGGGTAATAGGAGTCTATATAAGAAAAAGATCCAAAAATTGGGACTGTCCCTATAAAATCAGGACATCTAGTCAGCCTACCTCAGACATTAACTGTGATTTTACTGGGAGTTCCTTGTTTAAAATTCTAATTGCTAAATGATCTCTTGTGTCCTTCCTTAATGACACCAAAGTCACACTGCTCTGCTTATTTATATGGTGCCCTTTTAAAGGCTTTCTGGGCCTCTGCTCCCTTTTGTAAAAGCACATTAGTCTATACTTTCCTTTTGGAATGAAATGTCCATCAAACATTTTAAGAATGAGCACACAGTGATTCTAATCACCTTCGTGGGGAAATTATTTATCAATATTTTCAGCTTCGCTCCGCATGGTGTAAATTAATGGGTTGACCCCTATGTCGCTGTGTTGCATTTTGAATTCTGGTGAAGTGATGGTCCTGTTCAGGACCAGTCCCGTCTTGTGGAGGGTTGAATTTTTACATTTTCTTTTTTCCTCTTAGTTTTGGTGTGTCCAGATGAGTCAATTTCTGGCTCCATGACACAGGACAATGGTAAGACTCACCTGAAGAGTTGCTTTCTTCTAACACTGAACAAGGAACTTAATTAGAATAAGGAATACAATGTTATCCCTTGAGCTACTCTGTCTGTCTCTCAGCCTTTCTGTTAGCTTCTACCTAAACCCTTTCCCAGACTCTCTCCCATTGCCTTCCTGTTACAGATTTAAAGACGTACATATAATCTCACAGTAACTAGTAATGAATAGTTAAAGGTACAGTCAAAGTGAATAGTTAGTGAATTACTTTTAGGCTCAAATATGTCTACATGGAGTATCCCTGAATTAATTTTAAATGTCAAACATTTGTAAAAAAAACCAGTCTGTTGTCGGAGAATTCCCCCCAAAAAACAAACAAAAAAAGGATTCCATTCTTCAGATACATTATTAGTTATGAATAGCTCACCCAGCTCTAGTCATTACCTAGCGATGAAAAATTGACACTAGTTATTAGGATAACACACTTAATTTAATTAATACAAATATTAAGATTCACCATTAACCTGCATTTGCTCAGCATGCCAGAGGGGTGATGAGTCAGAATGGTACAAAAGGTTTTACAGTACTTGCTGCTCCTATAAGAACTACCTTTAACCAGTTAGGATTTTCCAGAATGTCAGGAATTAAGGCAATCTTTAATTTATACATATACCCAAGCAGTGGTTCTTAAACTGTGGTCTATGGAGCACTTCCAGTTGATCGCAAAGGTGAAACATTTGTCACTCTTCAAGCAGAGATGATTTCTGCTCCTTTTAGTGCTGTGCAGATCTCTTTTAGGGATGTTCAGAGATAATTTTGACCATCTCTGGCTGCTTCACATCTTTCTCTGTCAGGGGTTTCTTCTTTGTAAATTCAGCCATGATCAAATGTGCAAATGGCAACAAAATCATAGAGGTAGCAAATACCCAGGAGGAGAGAAACAAACTGCCCGCTAGAGGATAGAGCAGTGAGAGGATATTCATTATTAATCTATGTAAAATCCTACACTCAGGGGAAGGAAATAAACAGCACAGATACCAAAATCTGTTGATGTACTAAACAGTCCTCCCCAGTGTATTAAAGTGAATTTATTTCAGTTTTGTTGCTGTAATATTGTCCTGTTCCAGACAATTGAGAACTCCAGTTGCCGCAGTGGAATTGGAATTGGGAAGTTTGGATAGGAAGCCTTACAACGTGGTCCACACACTCAACGAGTGTGAGAACTACTGTAGCGACAAATCAAAAGGAAGCATTTAGATTTGGGAATGAATAAATATTTCATTTTGATTGCAGAAAATTTCCAAATCATATTTTTTCACAACTTTCCATCACACTAAAGGGGTTTTTTGTTTTTTTTTTTGCCCTGATTCAGGATGGAAATAAATATCAGAATTTCCCATAGGATGAAAATTCCATTTGTGATCAACTCTACCTAAGTTGTCTGAGCACAGACCTGGGACCTAGGAACTTCTGAATTCTATTTCTGGCTCTAACATTGACATAGTGGCATTGGACAAGACAGCTCTGTGCCTCGCTCTCTAGTTTCCTGTTGTTGTAGTTGCTTTGAATACAAATTAATATGTTTATAAAGCAATCTATAAGGGCTAAGTGTTATATAGATACTAATGTGGAATGAAACAGATCACTTGGGGCCAAATTCAACAATGATATATCTGACGTCAATAACCTAGATGCCCCAACAAAAGCTTATATTGTATTGCTTCATTGCTGCAGAAGTTGCCTGTATTTTTTTTCCCCTGAGGCAAACCTCGAGGTATCAGAACAAAAGTGATAATATACCATCAACACACGAAACGACTTTCAATTGTTTCTTTGTCCGATTTTTGCTAATATTTAATTAGAAGGGGATGGATCTGAACCGAACCTCTAGATTCTAACTTTTAATCCCCTTCTTTCAAAACCCAACCCCAGATCTAGATCTAAATTTTACAGCGTGAGCCCACCTCTAGTAACTAGTGCTAAAAGGACGATGAAATGAATGGAAACCTGTTTGGATCCCTATTTCACTCTCCCGCCACCCCCCACAACACCACATACATTCACACACACTCCTGAAGGGATGAGAAATTAACAAGAAAGCAACCTGAGAACAAACAAAAAATGATTTTTTTCCCCTTAAGGATAAACTGCAAACAGGAGCCTATATTGCAGTAGGGTATAGTGCTGCTTTTCTTCCACAGAGTAATGCATGGTTTCTCTTCTGCTGACTTTGTTTTTTGGATTGCCAACTCTTTGGAATAAGAGTCATATGTACCCAGAGGAAAAACAATTAATGGCTACACACACACACACACACACACACACACACACACACACACACACACACACACACACACACACACACACACACACACTTTCTCTCTGTCTCCGAGAGAAGTGCAGTTTCTCTGCACACATGTACCAGCAGAGGCTGCTACACACCTCATTAAAAATATATAGCAACTAATAATTTAATTGACTGGGAGAAGTCAAAGGGGAAGTTAAATTCTGGGCATTCCCGAGAGGCGAGGAATCTGCCAGTTTATGTAGGCTAGAGCATGTTTTTAAACTCACTGCTACCACAAGCCCCTTTCTAGAGAACACTGTAAACCCAACAGGGTTGGGAGAGCTGGCCAAGGCAGCAGTCCCGTCTCACAGTTCAGTCATGCAAGGTGGAGCTATTTTTTAATTGCAGTGGAAAACTATTGGTTTTGTAAGCAGACGGTTGATTGTGTAATGGAAGGTTTGCAAATCTTTCAAGAAAACCTGCACCCAGTTCCAAGCCTACTTTACACATTTGTGCAGCTCTGCATTTATAATAGCATATGATCCTTAGCTCACTCAGCCAAAGTGGGGGATGGGGAAGGAGAGGGGAGATGAGGTATCTTCCCCGTGAGAGCTCTCTTCTGAGTCTCAAAAGCCTGCCAGTCTCTCCACACCACACCAACACTTCCTTCCTAAGTCTTTTTACTTTGGGGGCTAATTGGTTAATTAGCCTCATAGCTCTCTCCAGCCCATCCCCAGTCTCTCTTAGGCATAGCTTTGCACCTCAGGTTTACTCCGCGGGAATTTAATTGGTGATCCAGTGATCAGAGTGCTGGTACAGCTGCTGTTGGCCACACTGTCACATGTCCCTGGGTGAATTAGCAGGTTGAAACTCAGTGGCTTTGACAGAGTTTCACTCTGAGCTATTTTTAGATTCATTCAAAAAAACAAAGTCAGGGGTCCAAACCCATCTGAATGGAAACACAACTAGAACTGCCAAATTTTACAGACCTCAAAGGAAGAGGGAAACATCCCATCTAGGGAGACACCCAAGTTCCAACATTTGGATCAACATCTTGATTTTGCCACCTGCAACTGCAGGGGTTTGAATCAGGATTGTGGTTTGGACCTATCTCTACTCCACACAAGGAACAGGGGGAATACGGCCCTATTCGTCTCCTTGAATGTACCTTGAGAGGATGTCACTGTTTACAAGCATCTTTGTTTCCAAAAGTTCTTCCTTTTTCACTATTGTTGATCAGAAACCATGTCTTTTCATCTTGTCATGTCTCAAGGGTTGACACATCAGGTTGTGATGAGAAACATCTGCTTATATAATTTATGTTTCATTAGACCAATCAACATGTCACCAAGTGGCTGCATCAAATGGGCAAAAAATGTTATGGCTAGACACATTCAGCTAGGAAAAAAGGGAAGATAGGCAGCTAGTTCACTCAGAACTGGACAGGATGGAAGAAAAAGACTGATTTTACATTTTCTCTTAAAACACACTTGTACAGAAAGAGAGGTTGCCTCGGGGACTGAAAAGCCGAAGACTGTGTCTTCAGTAGGAAAAAAGGTGTGTTCTTAACGCAAGTTAGCTAACTTGAGGTAACTAACTCGAGGTAAAATTCTGTTGAGATCAAAGAAATTTGTACTGTCCAAACAAGTTAAGATGGCAAGTTAAAGACTATACTCCCTGATAGTCTTTAAATCAACCTGCTAATTTGTGTGAAAACTACAAACTGCCTTGTTTTCCTTGATTTTACCTCAGGTTAGCTAACTTGAGTTAAGAACACATATTTTTTCCCCTACTGAAGACAAGGGCAGAGAGAAAGAGAGCAAGATGTTGCGTAGTGGTATGAATACAGGACTGGATAACAGGAAGCCCTAATCTCCTAAATATTAATCCTGCATCTGACACAGGCTCCCTCTGTTTTCTTGGGACAAACATTTCCAACATGGGTATTCAACACCTTTGAAAATCAAGCTACTGCTATAAATATAGACAAATATAGTCCAAAGGATTAAAAAATTAATACATTAAAATGCATAGGATATATGTGTTTAAATCTCATAGATTGCTTTGAAAAATCTCTATCCAGGGGCTTCTCTTTAGGCTTCTAAGTTTGAAAGAGCTGGCCTTAATCTCAGTTTTGCCATCTATGAAATGGAGATAACACTTTCCTCAAAGGGGAACTGCAAACAGTGGTGCTGGAACTAAGGGGTGCTGCTGCACGCTCTGGCTTGAAGTAGTAATAATAAACACCAAAGACATGGTTTCCGCCATCCGCATCCCCACTATAAAAATTGTTCCAGCACCCCGGACTGCAAACATTATTTAAGATTTAATGTTTGCATAGCACCTTGAAGATGAAAAGTGCTAAGTAGATTATTAACTTTACAAATACTTTAAA
Source organism: Chrysemys picta bellii (assembly GCF_011386835.1). Classification (NCBI taxonomy): domain Eukaryota; kingdom Metazoa; phylum Chordata; order Testudines; family Emydidae; genus Chrysemys; species Chrysemys picta. Next base: position 17,384,306 of record NC_088798.1, read on the forward strand.
ACTTTGTTCCATTTTTAAAAAAACGGACAGAGCATGAAAAATTTAAAAAAGAATGTTAATTCCCCCAAATGTCCTGGGTAATTGATTAGAATTTCTAGCAAGTGCCAGGTATTTAGGATAAAAAAATGTCTCCTGACTTCAGCATTAACATCCAAAAATTCTCATTAGTTTCTCCAATGTATTCAAATATAATTTCCACCCCGAAGTTTTTAGGTGATGAGAGAGATTAAAAATGAAACCATAACAGTCTGCACAGTATTTTACATTCACTGACCTTTTGTGTAATTTGATATGTTCCTTTGGATGTCTATTCTGAGTGTGCTGGGGGAGAGTTTGATTTATAAACAGTGTATGCACACAGGATTTTTATGTACTTTGTTCACACCATCAGTTTTTTTCTTTAGTCACTTATAGGCTATTTGCAATTCATTAAAGTACTTTTCTTTATCATGTAAATTGCCATTTATATTTTTATCTTTCCAAACTGAGGCAGATTTCTTAAAATGGAAGGTTCCCAAAATGTTGGGTTTATTTTCTCTGTTATTGGGTTCTTTGCTTGTGCATCATATTATGGAACCTATTGCTCTACCAGCAGAGGGGTAGATTTGGGAGGGAGGGATTTTCAAAAGCACTCAGCATTGGCCTAACTCTGCTCCCATTGATGTTTGAAAATCTGAACTTAAACCTTCTATAGCACCTTTCAGCTGAGGATTTTAAAGGATGTTATAAACGGTAATTAAATAACTATTAAAATACCTTTAGGGAGCTAAATAAATATTGTTTTACTACGGGGCAAACTAAAGCACAGAACAGTTATGTGACTTGCCAAATGTTATACACTGAGTCAGTGGCAGAGATTTTATTAACTCCCAGCTCATCGCTCTCTCCCCATTGACTGCCTCTTCAGAACCTTCTGCCCCAGCATGAAGGGGTAGTGTTGGGGTATTATTCAATTCTTAACTCTCCACGTGATAGAAGGGAGTTTCTTGTTTGAGAAGAGAGAAGGGTGAGATACACAGCAGAGAATAGGACTCATAATTATTTGGGAGACCTGGGATTCAGTGGGGGTTCTACCGCTCAGCGGCTGTATGACCTCCGACAAGTACATTTTCAGAAGTGTCCAGTAATACTGGGTGCCTTCATTTTTGGATATCCAGTTTGTGACAACTATATCTCAAATAGGGCAGCCCAACATTAACCGGCCCATCCAAATATATAGGCTGAAGGGGTCAAATTTTTGTTTCTCTCTTCTGTTCCCTAGATAGTATCTCCAGTGGCAAACACCACGGTGGGGCTCTGGATCAGTTCTTACTGAGATGAAAGAGTGCCAGCTTCTGAATCACTAGCACTGCTTCCAGTGGCATTTTGAAGTTTGATGTTCAAAAGAACAGTTAGTGGTTTCCACTCAAAACTATAAGCTGGAACCTCCTTTCCCTCTCCCTGTCCCAGAATCCCCATCTACTCAAAGGGTACCCTCTTTGATTTTCTGTTGGTGGCCTTTAAACTTCTCTCCCTACCTGCCAGCAGCAGTGCAGAAGTAAGGGTGGCAATACCATACCATGCCACCCTTACTTCTGCGTTGCTGCTGGCGACGGATCTGCCTTCAGAGCTGGGCTCCTGGCCAGCAGTTGCCATTCTCTAGCTGCCCAGCTCTGAAGGCAGCGCCGCCACCAGCAGCAGCGCAGAAGTAAGGTAGCAGTACCATAAACCTCCCTACAATAACCTTGCGACCCTCCCCCCACAATTCCTTTTTTGGGTCAGGACCCCTACAATTACAACACTGTGAAATGTCAGATTTAAATAGCTGAAATCATGAAATTTATGATTTTTAAAATCCTATGACTGTGAAATTGACCAAAATGGACCATGAATTTGGTAGGTTCCTAAACATGAGGGTGAGAGGCTACTGAGCTCCCTCAGTGGTTTTCCTCCAAAAATGGTTTCATTTTCCCCTTCCCCTCTCCCTGAGCATTTTGGCCTGGGGAAAGGGGACTTTCAGGGAATGCTTTGTACTGGGGCAGAGAATTTTACTCATGACTGTGCAATGCCTCTCATAGGGATAAGGCTACTGCGCACTTCAGTCAGGAGGAGGCTGTCCTAGTGGGAAAAGATATGCTTGCTGCTTCCTTGTCAGCCTTGCACAAAATCAGTCTCCTGCCAAACAACTGCAGCTGGAAAGATGAGAAATCTCCCACCCCTCGGCCCCATTTACACCAAGATGGTGTGAACTTTGAAACTTATCTGGGACCATTTAAATGCTATTGTTATTAAAACTTAAAAAACAAGGATATTAAAACCAAAATGCTATGTTAATGCAAAAACATTTGAACAGTTAGAGCTACATGAGAGAGGACGTGGACAAATCCTTGTCCCAACAGCAACAGTGGCTCAACGGCATTGCAAATACATATAGGGTGACCAGATGTCCCGATTTTATAGGGACAGTGGCGATTTTGGGGTTTTTTTCTTATATAGGCTCCTATTCCCCCCCACCCCATCCCGATTTTTCACACTTGCTGTCTGTTCACCCTAAATACATAGTATTTTCTAGTCCTGTTTTTCGATTGTAGCCAGCTCCGGGACAGATACCTAATGAAGAAGGTGGGTGCAGGTGTTTCAACCATCATATCCTCTATGGAAGGGCCAACAACAGTTTCACTCCCATAAGCATTACCCACTTGTTGGAGCTCTTCCTGGGGTAGTGATTTAGAGATGCACACAAGTGAGCTCTAAACAATAGCTGAGTCTTATATGTGTAGCTTCGCCTATTGCTCCTCAGGCTGGAAAATGTATGCCAAACATACAGGGCGTGCAAAGGGGTGGAGCTTCAGGGGTGAGTCTTGGCTTAGGAAGCGCTAAGTAATCTGTCACTTGCCTACAGTCTGTTCCCGTCCCCATGCCATACCACCACAGCTACAGTCAAGGGAGGTGTGTGAGCTGGAATCCCCTTCTCCATATAAAATAGAGAGGCTACTGGCAGGAAGTTGTCCAGGAAGCCTGCACCCCTTTTGCATCACAAATTGCCCAAATTTGTTGATCTTCAGGTCAGACTGCAAACCCAACTTATCCACCCGGGGTTTTGGGTAGAGCTGTTGTTTCTGTGAGGGAGGGGTATATTGTTGGACTTCCTTTTTACGGTGGTTCCTTTAGTTTTGGCTTGTGAGTACGGAGTAACTGCTAGCGTCACTTTTAATTTGATTGCATTATTAATTTTGGCAAAGGTGCCCAGAATGGAGGATTGTCCTGTATACTGTCTGTTATAAATCTAACATGGCTGTTGGAATTTGCATTGCCTACTTCGGTGGTGTGGATAGTTTCTTACTTTGAATCCATAGAAAAAAATCTAATTCCCTTTCCTTGTCAACAACAGATAACTTTGATCTCAATAGCTATTTAAGCTCCATCACAAAGAGAAAGAAAGTAAGTTAATAAACAGACGCCGTGAAGGCAATTCTTCCTCCTCCGGCACTTGTCCCCAGTTCAGCACCAGTCTCCAGAATATCTTTGTATGATTTATGAGAATTCTAGGAACATGTTGGCCTCGTCCAAATTATAAACTGGAAACTTTGTCCTTTTCAAGCTCGCTCTCAACTATGCAGAGTAAAGAACAGCAGTGTTTTGTCCTTTGTACCATATTGACATGGCTATATTCTTTTCCTGCTGATTTGTCTTTGACCACATTTGGTGTGAAAACAGAACATTTAGTCCCTGACACTCAGTACCGCAGCTTATCTAGTTATCCCTGTATTGCATATGTCCGGATCATTCTGCATTCTGCACTATGCTATTGCATCCATGGTGGTTAAAATAAAAACTAAACAGACACGGCAGTTTTAGGCATTCATATTTTTAATAGTCTTTTAAAGAAAGAAACATCTTTATTGGTACCACTCACATTTGGAACAAAGAAAATCTCTTGTCTTTTAAGCGACGTATTTCCATTTTTTATTCTAGCTGCATCCAAGGCATTTCCCTCTATCTTCACAGATTTTAAATATATCCCTTCTCTGTGCCTAATTACACTTGGTGAGGAAGGTGATGGTACAGACAAACATTTATTTATTTAATTTAAAGAAGACTTGCTCAGACCTGCTGTAGATGTACAGGATGGAGTAATAAAGTAGGGCTGGTGACTAACAGCCAGGGACGTGAGGTATGTCTTACTGCAGATAACCTGGGTGATCGGCACCTGTGTCTGAACACCTGGGTTAGCCTAGCCAAGATGCAAGCATCCCCATAGCACAGCCTATCTGCGTTACGGTGTCCTCACTTCTACACTCGCACGAGTATGTCCGGGGGATATCCCATGGTTCTTTGTGCTGCGACACTGTAGGATTCTTTCCCAGTCAAGTGTGTCAATTGCAGGAGAACTTGTCTGTCCTTCAGGGAGAATTGTGGACAGGGTATTGGAGGATTATCAGCACTTGAGTGATTTTGCCTGCAGCCTCACTGCCAGGCGGCCAGGTTCTAGCCTGATTTTAAGTGGCACTTGGGTTCTAACTTCCCCCTTCCCCTGGCTGAGTAAATTAGCCTGGGCTTAAAGCACCTCCAAACCTGGGTCAGAGATTTTTCTGTGTGGATGATAGGCGGTGTTCAGGTGAAAGCCTGAGGCCAGATCTACACTACAGAGTTTTGTTGACATAGCTGTGTAGGTCAGGGGTGTGAAAAAACCCACACATAGCTGACGTCGCTATGCCAGCAAAACCCACAACGTAGACACAGCTATGTCAAAAGACAAGTGCTTCTGTTGACATAGCTAATATTCAGGGAGGTGGTGTTGCTATGCTGACAGAAAAACTCCTTCTGTCGACATAGGCTTTGCCCACATTAGGGAGCTCTGCTGATATAGCTCCACCAGTATTGCTATGCTGGCAAAACACTTGTAGCCTCAGGCTTGATCCATGCTACCAAGTTAGGTTGACATTAAGTTGCCTTGGGTTGACTTGCATGAGTCTATACTCAAATTTGTCTCCCGCTGACGTAAACACCCCATTACAGCGACGCAGTAACCCCACCTCCCCAAACAGTCTTGAGCCATGGCTGCTGTCCTGTTGTCGAAGCAGTGCGAGTGCAGACACTGCATGATGTACGCCAACCCTAAAAGACCTCTAGCAGCTGTCCCACAATGCCTGACAGTGACTCACTCTGGAGACAATTATGAACTTCTCTGCCCATGGGACCCAGAGTCCAGAAGCTACCTCCTTCCCTTTAAAACGCTCAACTATTTTTGAAATCCCTTTTCCTGATTGCCCCGCTTGATGAGCACACCTAGTAGCTCTGCCTTCTAGTACTCAACTGTCCAACCAACCATGCTGGCTACATGCTCTAGACACTTTCCTGCCTGAAGTAGACAGGAAGTATTGGATCGCTTGGGCTTGTGGGGGGAAGATGCTACGACTAGGCAAAGGGGATGCAGGCAAAGCGTTATGACGGTCTGGCAGCAGTGCCGTGTGGAAGTGAAGGAACTGCTGCAGGCATATCGGAAGGCCAGGGAGGCCAACAGTCAGTCTGATGCCAAGCTGCAGACCTGACGCTTTTACAACAAGCTGCATGCTATACAGACCCCACCAGCACCATGCAAACCACCATGGATACCTCAGTGGAGTTTGAGATAGGGACTCTTGCCATAAACGTCGAGGAGGAGAAAGAGGAGAAGGGGTCCAGTTATGCTGTGAACCAGGCTCTGTTCAACACTCCACCGCATCTAGCCAATCCTGCCAGCCAAGCACAGATGAGCCAGATCCAGTGGAGGGAACCATGTGAGCATGTGCATGCATCCTTCCTTAAAATGTTTAAATGTGAAGATGGCACCCAGTCCAACTCCAAGGTAGCAGGATACGGGTATCTACTTTTCATTGTTTTACTCACATGGGAAGAGGTAGCATTACAATAAACAGAGGTTGAGTTATTATCTGATTTTCAATCCCCTGTAGCGTTAGGCAGGGGAACCATTTGTTCATGTACACAGGGATGTCCCCTATATCCTTGCGAGAGAGCTCAATGAAACTTCCATTGGGGTACTCTGCAAGCCTCTCCCAAAGGTTTCTAGGGCTGGCTGCCTTATTTCTTCCTTCATGGTAGGATGTTTCTCCATGCCACTCTGCAATGATTTCATCAAGCACCATTGCAATGCACAGGCTAGCAGCATATGGGCCTGGGTGGCTTCGGGACACCAGCAGCGGCTGGGCTTCCTGTGCCTTTTGACCCACAGGAGTGAGATATCCACTAAAATCATCACCCCTGTGAAAAAATAGCAGATTACTCAGTGCCATTGCCTTGTACTCATAGAAACAGGGGGGGAAATTGTATTACTTTATGCAACTGAACACTTCCCTCCCCATTGCGCCACACCTCCTTGCCTCTGGCAGACCATACTCCCTATGGCTGTGGCTGGAAGGCTGTGCTATGCAGAGGCACTCCAAAGCTGAAGTGTCGACAAGCATGGCTTATTTAAAACTCTTATGGGAATAAGGAGAGGGCATTCTGAAAAGTATCTTTCGCTTTCCAGTGTGACTGTAAGGCCTGGTCCACGCTAACCCCCCACTTCGGACTAAGGTACGCAAATTCAGCTACGTTAATAACGTAGCTGAATTCGAAGTACCTTAGTCCGAAATTACCACGGGTCCAGACGCGGCAGGGAGGCTCCCCCGTCGATGCCGCGTACTCCTCTCGCCGAGCTGGAGTACCGGCGTCGACGGCGAGCACTTCCGGGATCGATCCCAGAACATCGATTGCCTGCCGCCGGACCCAGAGGTAAGTGTAGACGTACCCTAAATATAATGATACATCTGTCTATCTATAACTGCTGCCATTGCAGCCTTGAGGAGTGCCCCTTCCACACCTGCTGAATGCCTGACCCTGCTGAGGAGGAGAAAGAAGAGGGTATGAGAGGACATGTTCACTGAGATCTTGCAAGCCAGTGATTCATGGACCAAGGACAGAGTGCCTGGAGAGTGAAAATAGCAGCAAGCTGGAGAAGGAAAGAGCGGACAAGAGAAAGTCCCAGGAGTCCCAGCGGGAAAAAGAGAGAGAGATGTACCGGGACAGAATGGTGTTTCTCTGGCACAAACACAAATGCTGCAGACTGTTGTTGACCTACAAGCTTAATAGTCATGGGCTTGCCTCCCCTTGCAGTCATAGAATCAAAGAATATCAGGGTTAGAAGGGACCACTGGAGGTCATCTAGTCCAACCCCCTGTTCAAAACAGGACCAATCCCCAGACAGATTTTTTCCCAGATCCCTAAATGACCCCCTCAAGGATTGAACTTACAACCCTGGGTTTAGCAGGACAATACTCAAACCACGGACCTATCCCTCCCCATGGCAGCAGCTCCCTACAGCCCCCAACATTTCGTGTGGCTTCATGGGCCACATCCCTACCCCGACCATTCCATGCTGGGAACAGTAAAGAGAATCACAGCTTCACATACTCAGACCTGTGAGAACCATGGCGGGTGTACCTTTGAAAGAAATGGACTGAAATGGACACAGGTGTTTTCTACTGTTCTAATTTTAAAGTTCTCTTCTATTATGAATATGATATGACTCATAAATATGAGTCAACAGTGTAACACTGTTGCAAAAAAAAGCGAACATCGTTCTGGGATGTATTAGCAGGAGTGTTGTAAGCAAGACACAAGAAGTAATTCTTCCGCTCTACTCCGCACTGATTAGGCTTCAGCTGGAGTATTGTGTCCAGTTCTGGGCGCCACATTTCAGGAAGGATATGGACAAATGGGAGAGAATTCAGAGAAGAGCAACAAAAATGATTAAAGGTCTAGAAAACATGACCTATGAGGGAAGATTGAAAAAATTGCATTTGTTTAGTTTGGAAAAGAGAAGACTGAGTGGGGATACGATAACAGTTTTCAAGTACATAAAAGGTTGTTACAAGGAGGAGGGAGAAAATTTGTACCTGCTGGTTGCACCGTCGCAAGCAGCCATGTATGCACATGCATGACATACTAACTGTAGCGGTTTTACACCAATGTAAATTGACCAAAGTTTGTAGTGTAGACACAGCTTGAGTGAGAGCCTGGGTTAGCTGTGCAGTAAAGACATACTGCCAGAGGAAAGTCAGCGAATGCCACTTCGTTAGTGTTCCAGGGATCGAAGGGGAGAAAAGCCTTTGAAGAGACAGAGCACTATGGTGGGCTGGGTTGTATTCTGTACTTCTGCTTACACTTCTGTTTCTATAAAACCCATTTGTTTTATTTCTTGTGCACCTTAAACCTTGAGAGGACAGTCTCATGTGAAAAAGTTTGCCGTCTGGAAGACTTTTTTGTTGGTGGTGGGCCAGCTGCTCCTCTCCACCAGTTCACAAGGAGACAAAGGATTTACTTATCTTCTTTGGTGTATCAGCTAATGCAGAACTTTTAGTTGGTCTCTGACAGGCATTTTCTCTACCTGCAAGGGGGGTTATTTCTGTTCCCCAATGTAGCAGTTAATAAAGTCTCAATAGTCTTTTCAGCATTTCCCTCAGCAGCTGTTAGCAATCCTAAAATTCTGCTATTTCTGTCACTCTCCAGCCTCTCCAATCTTCTCTTCCAAATGATGTTTTCCTTAGCAACTGCTTCCATTGTAGCCCCAATTGTCTCAGTTTTATTGAGGGATTCCTCCTCAGTGGATTTTTCTATATCGCTTTAACCACACCAGCAGCCACGTTCTTTTCAAGCAAAATTATCTACAGCTTCCCAAGATTTAATGGCAGTAAAGTTTTTAATGCTACCTTACTGGAGTCCCTGGAGCCTGCAAGAGGTTCCTTCTCTTAAAATCCCATTAAGTCTGACATGCTCTTGCCAGCCATGGAGAGAGATTGCATCTTGCACTCCCAGCTTCCAGACTATCACGTCCCGCCTGTTCTAAAATACATCCTCTTCTTTCCTGGAGGGCATTTTACACACACACACACACACACACTACACACACACACACACACTGTATCTATAAATATGTTTTAACATTAGGTTTTAGTTCGTTTTTGGCAGTGTGTATAGATGTTCTCATTTATGTATGACAATGCATTTTGATTGTGCTCTAATTCTTCAAAAGAACTAATGGATACTCAATATTTTATACTATCATAGTCATGGTACTTTGCACCTCTCTGTCTCCTTCCATCCAAAGATCTCAATAAGATTGATAAAAGTAGGCCCTGATTCTGCAAACTCATGTGCATGAGCAGATTCATGGGCCTGCACTGAGACTCCCTGAAGTCCACAGCGCTCACCATGGCTTCTGGGGCCACCTGCACATATGGGGTGACAGGATCAGGATTTAATAGAAAAAAGCACCTCTTGTAGTTAAAACACTTGACTAGGACTCAGATAATCTGAGTTCAAATCCTAGTTGTGCCACAGGCACACATGGGTTAAGCCTCATAATGTTCCTGTCCTCCAGATTTAGGGTGAGGAAACAAATTAGTGTTTACACCAGTGTAAATCCAGAATAATTCAGGGTTTGTCTTCACTAGCAATTAGGTTGTATACAGGAGCCATGGTAAGTTACGTGACTGATTTAGCACTCAATGTAGACAGGGACTGTCATGTTTAACATTGTGTCAGCTGGTTGTAGTTAACCCTAGGGATAAATATTACAGGAATTTTGTGACGATTAATTAATTAATTAATACTTATGAAGCCCTTTAAGATCTTCAGCCCAAAAGTGGTATGGAACGTAAGTGCTAAACTAGTATTATGTCATCTTCATTAGCCAATAAGTGAATATGCTGTTTTTCTTAAATTTCTGCAAAGAATCAGCAATACAAAGTTATAACCTGCATATCTGGCACATCTGCTCCTCGATCCTGGCATTTTGTCATCTTTTAGGTTTGATATTTTTCAAACCAAAGATTCTGGACATGTGGCTGCCCTGTAAGAAATCCTCATCTGCAAGGATTCCATTACATCCAATTAAGAATTTTGAAGGCTAAAAATCAAATGCTCCGTCTCACAGCTGGGCCTGATGATTAGAGTCTCTTCACCTGTATCATTAATAATTGTCTTTGGAAACTTAGCACTTACACTACTTGAACAGTAACAAAAGGTATAAATCACCCCCAGGACTCTTAATTACTCCCATTAACAGTTGTTTTGTTATCCTATATGCGAAGCAGTAATGCCACATTGTGAGTTCAATGGCACAGGTTTGGCTTTAGGCCAAGTGTTGTGTTAGTTATGTTAAATGAATCAGAAGCTTGCTCTGCTGGATGCCCAGATTTTGGGGATACAAGGCTAAAACTAGCAGCCCTAATACTTACCTATCATTGCTTTTGCACCTCCTGCTTCTACCATTTTATTTTCAATCTTCTATTTGATATTATTCTTATCCGAATGCCCTTATCTTTAGTCTGGTCTACACTTCAAAATTAGATTGACCTAGCTACATTGCTCAGGGTTATGGAAAATGTTGTGCCCTGTGTGACTTAAGTCAACTGAGCCCCCCCGTGTAGACAAGGCTGGGCTGATGGAAGAATTCTTCTGTCGACCTAACTACCACCTTTCAGAGAGGTGGGTTAACTACATTGATGGAAAAAACCCTTTCCTCGCTGTAGGAAGTGTCTACACTACAGAGCTGCAGCTGTGCCGCTGTAACGGCTGGAGTGTAGACATCTCTCTCCCTCTCTCACTTCCTCATTATGACCCATGTATTACTCCTCACATCTTAGTCATGTCCCAGTATTCTCTGCTTTTTGTATGGTTGGGGGTATGCAGTGTTGGCATTTCTCCAGTGGCCCCCCTCAGTTTCTGCACAATGTAAGCTCTCGGTTAAAAAAAATAAATAAATCTAGTCTATACGGTTGTGGGTGTATCCTTTCTGAATGAGACCCCTGGCAGTGCTGTGTTATTGAACCTGCCATGAGAGAAATGAAATAAATATTTCCAAGAGAGGCATGAACTGTCCACCACTCCCAGGACTTTGAAGCCTAATGAGGACACTGTAAATGTCACCAGCTATTAAGTGTTGTTTTAGCAAAACTATCCAGCTATTCTGGGATTGTAGATTGAGCCTGAATAGCGTATTAATGCTTTCCAACCTCCAGTGGGACCTGGTCTGATTTCTAGGACCCTATTTACACAAGAATGGGTTGGGATTTTTGGCATAATCTTAGGTATGAATTTGACTTGATATGGTTATATTAGGAGAGCCCCTGTGTGTAGACACTCTTATTCTCAGACTGGAAATAAGGCATACATTTTTAACAGTAAAAAGGGACAAAGAGTCCTGTGGCACCTTATAGACTAATAGAAGTATTGGAGCATAAGACATGCATCTGACGAAGTGAGTATTCACCCACGAAAGCTTATGCTCCAATACTTCTGTTAGTCTATCAGGTGCCACAAGACTCTTTGTCCCTTTTTACAAAACCAGACTAACATGGCCACCCCTCTGACTTTTAACAGTGAAAGTAATTAGATGCTGGAACAATTTACAAGGGACATGGTGGACACTCCCCACTGACCATTTGAAAATCAAGAATGGATGTTTTTCTAAAAGATCTGCTCCAGGAATCATTTTGGAGAAGTTCTATGGCCTGTGTTAAGATGATTATTCAACCCACTGAGTAATACCCATTTTATGTACTTTATTTATTACATTTTCTGACTATTATGTTTATAGTTATAGTAATATTATTATTATTTCTATCATGTCCTCTAAAGTCTTGTTATATGTATTTAGTTTATTTAACCTCAAAAGAAAATTGGATGAACTTAAAATAAATGAAAAGGTGGTGCATAAAACCTAGCTGGGAGCTGTCCTGGGATTCACAGAAAACATTCTGGATTATGCTATCGGGCCCTGTTGTACAGCCATTGCATACCTTCCTTTGGCTGTGTCTACCATCGCTTTTTTCACCACCAAATTTCCCTCCGTTGTTGCTGCCAATTTAGTTCCACCAGCGGCAGCAATAGCATGAGACAGCATCTCTTCTGTCGCATTGCCACTGTGTCATCTTTAAGCAGGGTTAGGTAAAAACCTTCTCAGCCAATGATTTGGTTAAATTAGTTCTCCCACCATTGGAAATACATTGGCATCAGCAATGGAGTGAAATTTGGTGGGGAAAGGGTTGGTGTACACAAAGCCACTGAGTTTAATGGGAGTTCCATGCAAGGAGTTGCTGCAGCATCCAAGCTCTTACACTTTATCTTGGAACACTTAAGTCACCTCAAAAAAACCCTGACCCAATGTGTTGTGAGGAAAAAGATGAGTCTGTGGAATCATTGTGAAAGCAGATTCACCAAGAAGTTATGCATCTTCCTATAAAAGGTTAAGAGTGCTTTACATTGTCTTCGTACCACACCTATGTCTGCTAAGGAGGACTGCTGACTGTATGGATTTAGAGTAACTACCTAGTGCAATTTGTATGCAAATGAAATGTTAATAAGGCATATAAAAGTTAAATTCAATAAACTAAGTCTGCAGTGAGTAGCGATGTCACTGAAATCTGGCCAGTCTTTGACTTTCCCTCCTCACTACATTTTTGCTGAATCAGTTTTCCACATCTCTGACAAATAATCTCCCATGCAGTTTATTTATGTCATGTGATTTAGGGAATAAAACTAAACAGCATCTTTACTACTAATGATGTGAGACACTGGTTTTTATTTGTGCCCGCTGCTATTTAATGACCTAAATATCTTCAGCACTTTTGATAGCCTGGGTAAAGGCATATTGATTTCCCTTTAGTTTCTGATGCTTGAATTGCAAGGAACTCCTCTTACTAAAACGCAGTGACGCAGCTAAATCTGCACAAACTGGAGTTGTTAACATGTCTTGGATGGGATACTGCCGTGAAGAAACTACCAGAGTAAGAAATTCTGGATTAACGCCTTTTGTAAACATGGGTGGGATTCAGGATAACAGCTCTGATACTCTCCTGGTAAAAAGAACAGGAGTACTTGTGGCACCTTAGAGACTAACAAATTTATTTGAGCATAAGCTTTCGTGGGCTACAGCCCACTTCATCGGATGCATGTAGTGGAAAATACAGTAGGAAGATATATATACACACAGAGAACATGAAACAATGGGTGTTGCCATACACACTATAAGGACAGTGATAAAATTCTGGTAAAATTCACCACTGTGCAAAGAGCTAGCACCAGATGTACATCACTCTCAGTCCTGGGAAAGTGCGAGTTCTTCAGTTCTGGGGGAGATCAGATTTAAGAGAAGAATCTTGCTTGTCAAGTGAAAAGGTAGGTTAACTTTGAAAATGTTCCTTAGAGTATTTTACTACTTATAATAATATTTTGTAATCACATAGCACCTTCCATCTGAAGATACCAAATCACTTCCCAAACATTAATTAACTAAACATTCTGTATGTAGGCACATTTTTAACCTCCTTTTAGGGAGGAAGACTCTGAAACAGAAAGATTTATGCCAAAAATTTCAAACTTCAGTGGCTAAAGTTAGACACCGAAGTATGGATTTAGGTCTTCTTTCTTCCAGTCCTATGTCTTCACCACAAGACCAACTTTCTTCCCTGGATCGTTTTACCTGAGATAATATTACGTTTCTATTTTCCCCATTCCGGGAGTAATTTTAAAGCCTAACATGCTAGATAAATAATTAAATAAAAATGTTTTACTAGCCTTGAAGCAACAGCAAAAGAACACATGTCTGAAGAAAAACAATAGTTTTTGCTGTAGCTCTGGAGTAGTTCTAAGTTCTGAAAGGTTAAACATATCCCTGAAGCATGGAGCAAGTCTAAGCTATTCTTTGTCTGGAAAAATATATGCCCGATAAGGGAGATCACTGAAATGTTGGGTACCAAATAAAACTCCCCCTTGTTGCAAGATTTATTTAAACCAGAACCAATAAAAGCAATCAGTTGGTTCTTCTGAGCCATTCATTTTATAAATAATATTACTTATCATTTCTATGGATTACTCAAAAAGTAAAGGACTTTATAGGCCCAAGACATGTGGCCAAAGTCATCTCTGGTGTAATTACGCTGAATTCGGCCTGTTTTACTGTTTTGTTTTGACAGAACAATTCAACTGTGTTAAATATTTTTTCTTTTGATTTTCCAAATGGCATAAGCCATATTAATCAATTATTGAATATATTTGGAGAGCTGCAAACCCATTCTGGCAAAAATGCAAGGATCGTGCACGAAAGAAGGTTGATATTCAATGGTCAGTTATGCAAGGAATGTACAAGGATCATGCCTACTTTAGGACATATTCCTTGGACTTTTTCTCAGAAACCTTTTGTAATACTATTGTCTTGTAACTGTCTCTCAGACATACACACCCCATCTGTCCTCTTCCTCCCAGAATATCTAACCCTCTCTCTGACAATCTCCCCCATAGTCTTTTTTCCATCATATACACCACACTCACTTTATCATCACTATCATCATTATTATTTAATATTTATAGTGCAATAGCACCTATATGCCAATCAAGCTGGGGACCCATTGTGCAAGGTGCTGTACAAACATACTGAAAATGCAGTCCCTGCCCCGAAGAGTTTACCGTTTAATTTTCTTTTCTACGTGAATGTTTTATGTAGCATAATCCTTCTTCACTTGCATCATACATGCACCAAGATTTACATCACATTTGGCCCACATTTTTGGTCAAGCTCACCATTACCATCTCCTGGTTTTCCATCATATGCACCGTAATACTTTCGTTACATCATGCATAACGGCAAACCACCTCATCCAGAATATTTTACATCTTTCTCCTTTTGAATCAGTGTTTAATCATTGCGGTGACATTAAATGTTGTGTTGTGCTGTTTCTCTTGCATTTCCAAAGCAAACATGTACTGCCAACCTTTTTATCTCAGATCAAACCTGGCATAACCATTCTTTCTCTAATCTTGTGCATTTGCCAAGAAAATTTCCTGGACATTTGTAAGCCCTGAGCCTTTTATCCAATCCTATTCTATACCCAACGCATTCTAAAATCTGTAGTGTATAAATTGAACAACAGTAATACATGTACTTGTATAAAAATGATGGGTGTGTAACTATGGCAGAAAAGATACTATCAAATTAATCTCCCTAAATTAGCTAAATAAACAGAGGAAAATGTAACCGTTACTAACAAGTTATGTTATTGTAACTGCATAATGCTCTTTGTTCTGTTTTAAAGCAGCTGGGTGAAACAGAAGAGTCAATGTTTAGAGAAACTGGCCTTCTTTGGGATTTATACAACGAATGACCGTTTATTGTACCAATAAACTTGAAAAACCTGACGTACTCTATCCAGTCAGCATTCTTGCTCTTTGAGGCTTTTCCTTTGGAGCAGCACTGACTTTTCCGTAGCGCTGAAGTGCTCAAAACCTTAGGGCTGTATCTGCAGCCCTGACTTCTGTTGTGGCTTGTTCACGTTTCCTACGTGCAGCTGGTTGTGACTGCACAAGTGTGTTGTGGTAGGGTGATCATTCAGAACCGTATAGGGTTTAGTCCTTGAATGGATTTGTGAACCAAACCTTATATTTTGGTTTCCAGGGTTTGGAATTATAATTAATTTGTTTTATGGTAGCATTTAGGACCCTCAATCAAGGATCAGGGCCCCCTGGTGCTAGGTTCTGTAAAGACACACAGAAACAATCCATGCCCCCAGAGAATTTACATTCTAGATGTCAGACTGGATGCACCAGGTGGAAAGGACAGACAAACAGGGTGGGTGAGAGGATTCAGTAACAAAATGAAAAGAGTTCATCAGGAAAATGGAAGTCTGAATCCTCCATTTGGCCAACTAGTGCGAAATGGTAGTGACTTGTAGGCAGCAGAGCTAAGTTTTAAGGAGAGGTTTAAAGGAGAATTAAGTGGTGGCTTTTCAGAATATAATTAACTTTTGAAAATTCACTTGTATGTTTGTATGCAACAAATTCAAGGCTCTAAATCTTCTCTACTTCCAAAGACCTATTACATTTTGCAATTGCTTGACATCTATTCTAAGGTATAATAATAATGATAGTGGTTTCCCTATCAGCATAAATATTTGTAGTTACATTTTTAGTACTAATAACAGTACCGTTTTCAGAATATGAAATACAGGAAACTTGCTGTACTGTAGTTATTTCTAGGTAGGAAGAATTTTGTTACATGCTGGGAGAAATAAATTGCAGGTATCTTTATTCCAACGTATCTGTGCTTCAAAATGTGTTATTGCCTTTAATCATCCCATAAGGCAAAAGATTTCTTCCCACCCTCTTATCATGAATGGGATATTTGAGGATTCTCCCTCTATTTGCGTTAGTGGTTATTGTTTTGTCTTACTTCTTTTACTAATGACAGGGACAACGGTGATTCATTCCTTTTGGCTGGAGGGAGGAATTAAGTGGCTTCCTTACAAAAAACTCTTCTGTTATTTAGCACCCAAAGTGTGGTAGGTGCTTTATAGACATTAAGGAAGACTGATCCCTAAGCTTATGTAATAGCTGCCATATTGGTTGACACACCAGGGGTTGAACTGCAGACCTCCAGAGCTAAAAGCATGAGCTGTTTGAGCTAAGGAATCGCACACAGCTGGTTGTGCTTACACAAATGTTTTAAACAAAGGGTGGGCTAAAGCCAAGTAACATGAAAACAAAATAATCAAAGCGATGTTGGGTATATGCCCTTTTAGTTTCACTTTTTATTTAATTATTTAGCACTTCTCATTCTTCTCCTCACTCTTGCCAGCTTAGAGCAGATAGCAAGTATGAAAAATTGGGTGGGGGGTAATAGGTGCCTATATAAGAAAAAGCCCCCAAAATTGGGACTGTCCCTATAAAATCGGGACATCTGGTCACCCTATGCCAGCTGTTCCTGAACCCACTTATTCCACAATACTTATTCCTTACCCAGAAAGAAAGAGAGAGAGAGAAGATAAATACACATTTTTCAAAGAGAATTCCACTTGTCAGGGATTGGATAGGTCTGAATCTCCATCCACCAAACTTTTTAACAATCTTATTTCTGAGATGCTACTCAATGTGAATTAGGTTGGTGCTGTCAGAACAGCATGGCTGCCACACACTCGCCTCTCAGAGACCAAGTATGTCATCTATGTGACACAGCTAGCATCTACCTGGGGAATTAGAGCCCTGAGGTCGCGTCTAAGACAGAAACTCACGCATGGGAGTAGGATGTGATGTCTGACCCACCAAACTGGCCTTCATCCAAGAATGAATACAATGACTGTGATTCAGCACCTAAACCATGTGAGCTGTTTTCTCACACTTTATGATGTAAGCTGAACCCCGAGACTGAATTATAGCCTCGCATTCAGTCAGGGATCATTCATTATTCCCTATGTTATCCATCATTGCTATTCCATAGCTCAGAAGTGAGAGCTACAATGAGATACATAATGCTCAAAAACCTGGGGTGCTTAAAACCTATCAATAACAGTACTGTTACACAGAAGAATTTTCCTCTGTAGGGAAAAAAGAGAAGTTATGACAGTCTTCTCAATGAATATCAGAGATCTAATAATTGTTTTCAACCTAATGCACAGAATAATCAGTCACACTTTAACTACTGTGTCATAAGGATTTCAGCTAGACTTAGTGCAGCAATCACTGTATATTAAATCCCAAATGATAGTTAACAATTATTTCCTAGTAAAAATGTCATTAATCAATGTATGCTAAATTACCATACAATAAGCATTAGAGCTTAGGTGTGCCCATATGTATACTACACGTTTAATTCAATAATTACTACATTGCATGTACTTAAAAGCATTATTTGGGATTTTATGTCTCACCACTGGATATTTATTGGTAAACGTTTCTTATACGTTTCAAATAATCTCAATAAATAGTATCTTAATAATTCATTAGTAATTCATATGAAATCTTTATAATGATAAGACTTAATGCGCTAGATTTTGCACTTTGGTGCAACTGCTTTGCTACACACTGCTGGCTCAAAGCAGCCCTGAATCTAACACACCTGGCTACAGAGTCACTCCAGTATAGGGGGGTTCTCTAGTGGCACACAGCTGACAGTGGCTCCCATGCCACCCCCACTCCTGACTGTCAGCATATAGGGGACATAACTGGGGAATATGAGGCCTGACAAAAGCTTCCCTGCACCTTGGCAAGCCCCATCTGTCACTGGAGCCATTGGTAGCTGGCATAAATTAGAGTAGCCTTGAGGCTCTAATTTACTTGAGGGCATTGACAAGGCACAGAGCCAGGCCAGGATTTAGGGAGTGATAATCTGGCTTAAAGCCACCTTTGCACAACCACTTTGCTGAATTGTGCCGTGTACTCCTTGGCCCCCACTATAAATCTGGGCCAATGATTTTTAGCCCTTGTATAGCACGTTGTCTCTTCAGAGCAGGGTAGAAACCAAATTACGGCCCTGAGAGCATCTGCAGGGCTGCAGTGTACAGGAAGTGCTCCTTGTGCTCCAGGAATGGTGGAGGGCAGCATTGTGTGGAGGACAATAAGCAGCATTAGCCACACACTTGAGAGCTGCTCCTGGGTAAGTGTGCTGGAGAGAAGGGACTTTCTCCTCTTGTGCATCTTAGGCATTAGTTGCCTTGAGCTGATAAATCTGACTACATCTCTGTACATATACTTATTTCATAGATTCATAGATTCTAGGACTGGAAGGGACCTTGAGAGGTCATCGAGTCCAGTCCCCTACCCGCATGGCAGGACCAAATACTGTCTAGACCATCCCTGATAGACATTTATCTAACCTACTCTTAAATATCTCCAGAGATGGAGATTCCACAACCTCCCTAGGCAATTTATTCCAGTGTTTAACCACCCTGACAGTTAGGAACTTTTTCCTAATGTCCAACCTAGACCTCCCTTGCTGCAGTTTAAGCCCATTGCTTCTTGTTCTATCCTTAGAGGCTAAGGTGAACAAGTTTTCTCCCTCCTCCTTATGACACTCTTTTAGATACCTGAAAACTGCTATCATGTCCCCTCTTAGTCTTCTCTTTTCCAAACTAAACAAACCCAATTCTTTCAGCCTTCCTTCATAGGTCATGTTCTCAAGATCTTTAATCATTCTTGTTGCTCTTCTCTGGACCCTTTCCAATTTCTCCACATCTTTCTTGAAATGCGGTGCCCAGAACTGGACACAATACTCCAGCTGAGGCCTAACCAGCGCAGAGTAGAGTTGAAGAATGACTTCTCGTGTCTTGCTCACAACACACCTGTTAATACTCCCAGAATCACGTTTGCTTTTTTTTGCAACAGCATCACACTGTTGACTCATATTTAGCTTGTGGTCCACTATACATGAATGAAATGGGATAGTAGGCATTTTTAGAATAAACCACAATCCTGCAAGCCTTAATTCAGGCAGAATTACCATTGAAGTAAGTACTGCAGGATAGGGGTCTGATGGCATGATCCAAAGTCCAGTGAAATCCATGGAAAGGCTCCCATTGACTTCTTTGGGCTTTGGACCTGGCCCTTAGTGAAAATTCAGTACAAATATTAGGTTTGTAATATTTCACATATACAAACTGGATCAGCACAATTGGTCTGATAAATTAAGCACAGGTCTAGGAATCGAGAGACCTGGTTCTAACTTTGACTCCGCCACCGACTTGCACTGTGAATTTGGGCAAGTCCCTTGACTTCGCTATTCCTTACTCCATCTTTAAGAACAAGAAATGATTATTCTTACTCACTATTATACAGTGCTTTGAGCTCTTTGGATACAAATACTATATTTATCTCTGCATATAACTCTTTAAATAAAAGTACTCTATACATTTTCCTTTGTGTGTATATGCCAGTGTAATTCTATACTGTGATGTGAAGTATAATAATTATCTTATATTATTACAATGTTAAAAATCTATCTGTTGTCAGGACCCTATTTATAATTAGTGCCGTTTCCCTTGAGTACTGTTAGCAATTAATCTCAGAAATCTGGACAAATTGAAAACGTACCTGTGCTCCTCTGTGTAGGCATTTTAAAAATTAAACGATTAATTTTTCCACTGTGGTTTTTCTAAATATTTTACAATGACGAGATTGCACTTACAAAATTAAATCAGAAAAAAAAACCTCGCTGTGTTTAAAATGCCTGGATCTCAGTGTTAGTGAGAAAGAAACTTTCACTTTGGCCAGATGAATAGCCCTAAATATGAACTGTTTCTTCTTCCGTTCTCTTATTGTCTCACTAGTGCCTCATTGTGAATTTCTTTAGCAAACAGATCAATTGGATGGGCAAATATTTGCCCAGCTTCCCAAGGATGTTTGGTGTGAATTTTTTGAGCTGGTGTTTGCTCAGTCGTTTCCTTTTTTTTAAGTAAATAAAATTCTTTCTGTATTTTTCACTGACATCTCTGAAACTCAGTCCATTTTTATTTGGCTCAACAAAGATATAATGGGCCATATTAATTCCTGATATAATTATTTCCATGGATTAATTTGACCCATGGTTTAGGGAGATAATTTAATGATGTTTTGGGGGATTTGGCTAATTTATTGTTAAAAGTTCTATCTGTCTATCTCTGGGTATATATATATATGTTTGTGTATGTGTAGATCTAGATCAGGGGTGGCCAACCTGAGCCTGAGAAGGAGCCAGAATTTACTAATGTACATTGCCAAAGAGCCACAGTAATACGTCAGCAGCTCCCCATCAGCTCCCCCCCCCCCCGGCTCCCAGCACCTCCCACCCACCAATCAGCGCCTCCCACTCCCTCCCCACACCTCCCGATCACCTGTTTCATATGTGCAGGAGGCTCTGGGGGGGATGGGGAGGAGCGAGGGCATAGCAGGCTCAGGGGAGGGTGCAGGAAGGCATAGAATGGGGGCAGGGCCTGTGACAGAGCCAGGGGTTGAGCAGTGAGCACCCCCCGGCACATTGGAAAGTTGGGGCCTGTACCTCCAGCCCCAGAGTCGCTGCCTATACAAGGAGCCACATATTAACTTCTGAAGAGCCACATGTTGGCCATCTAGAGCTATAGGCTTGTAGTTTTTGTTTTAAAAAAAAAAACAACTAGCTAAAATGCTCACTAAGGGCCAAGTCTACTCAGCCCTGGCTAAGTATCTCCTAACCACTTACCCTGGGAACCTGAACTTTTCCCCTCTGGGAGCCCTAACCCTCTCTTTTCCAGATTCCCATTCATGTAGCACGCATCCTTCAAACAGGTGAATGGCATGGGACCTCTTATGAGGCTGAGGCAACACTGAGTGAGTGCCTGGAGGTTCTTATACAGTAAGTGGCCACTGCCCTCTTTCCTGCACTTGAATCAGGTCACTTCCATGAACTACACCAGCCTGGACAGCATAACACCCAAAGTCACATTTGAGCCGCACCACTGCGATACCCACTGCGGCCACCGTTCCTCCAGCCACTTATTAATTTAATGTTAATGCCTTGTTATCTCAATATTCATAATGTATTGAGCCACGCAAGTCATTAAAGTTAATTTCAGCTAGGGCTCAGGCATGCTGACTGTAACTTCTTATTCATATTTCTTTCTTGTTTTGTGATTCTCAATTGGAGTTTTCTAATAACAGATCATTTCTTTTTGTCTAACTTTAATCTGGCCCTGCTTGACAAGCACCATCCTTTTCATTGAAGGGTAAGACCACTTAAAGAAAGGCCAATAAGCCCTTGCACTGCTCAGCTGACTAGGGTGATTTGTCACCCTGTGCAGTGGTGGTCACACCAATGGATTTATCTCAAGGTAAATGGAGATGCTGAGACCTGGGACCTGGAGCTTTGATTAAGGCCCCCTTTTTGTAGTGTTGATAGATGTTGCTTGTGTTTATCTATTTGAAATGCCACTAAATCTGTGAATACAATGGAAAAAGAGAGTAGTTTGCAGCTGAAAACATATTAGTGATTTATGTTTCACTAAGAAGCACAATAAAGAGACAGAGGCTATTAAGAGGAGCTATTTTCATGAGAAATAGTTCTGCTTTAAAACATTATCAACCACACCTTGATAAAGACCTACATGCATGCATAATCGTGTTTACTTATCCCTTTAGTTTAGCACAATATACATTTGCAATGCATAGCCCCAAATTATTAATAAGCTGGTAAGCAGAATCTTTAACACACAAACACGCAGGAACAGACTACTTTGCATGTTAATTGTCTTCTGGAGTAAAGGGGGACACATAATACACTGACCCAGGACTTTAGATGGACTCCACATCCCTTAAAACAGTTTCAAATCCTACGGACCATTATTGCCGGCATTTATTCACAACGTTTTAGTAGAAATAACCAGTGGGGTGACACAAAAAGATTATAATGCATTGATATAACTTATAACATGAATCAATGTCAACAAGACGCTCCCATTTAAATGAATAGGGTCAGATGAGAGTGCTGTATCACCCTGACTTGTGTGACAGTTACAAATGCATAACCTAGTATGCATAATAGGAGTGTACAAACCAGTAGAGATTTGTAAACTTGGTTCATTTCAAGCAGAACTGACCCACAGGAACGGAAAAGGGAAAAAGCAACTGAGCTGTCTAAAAATAAGTGATTCTGTAGTTTGCTGTTTAACGAAAAGCATAATGAGGTTTCATTTTCTCAAGCTTGAATAGAGAACATGGACCCAAAATGCTATTAGGTAGCCAAGCTGCTGCTTCTCTGCAACGTTCAATTAAAAGAAAAAGATATCACATTCGGTTCCAAACGCATTGCTGTTTACAAATGCAAAATAATGCTTCAACAGTCTGCCCTGTGTATGCAAATCCTGCAATTACATGTTTGGAATTAACTGTGCTGTGTTATGATTTATTTAAGTGTTCTGAGGTTTTCTCTTCAGCACTAATGAACGATGGGGGTTGGGGGGTGGGGGGGAGAAGAAAGGCTGTATAATGTGTGTGCACCTGGAGCATGAAAACTAGTACAGTAAGTTATGTATCAGTAGGGTGATGCTCTGTCTATGGCTTGGCACTGCAGTGTACTGACAGTCTAGCAAAGCTCTTAAATCTGGACAACACCTGCACCTCATTTGCTTTACAGAAGCGCCATGACCCGACTGCTGATGGTGAGCCTTCCCTTTCATCCTTAGGATTATGACAAGTTATTAATTGCCACCATTAGCTGCAGCAGCCTGCCTGAGATCTCTGCTGCTCTCTGGAGGTGAGAAACTATGTGCATGTGAATGCAGAGAGAAAGGCTGTGAAGCATTGGGGCAAACCGAGCAACAATCTGCCCAAAAGGGATTGTGAGATTGTGAATAATTTATTAGAAAACATTTTTCTTTGTCCTTCCCACAGACCCACAAATCCTCCCCAAGCGCTCTTTACCAGCCTTGCAGATAATGTACTTACACATCTCAGAGCTTGCTAAATAGACTGAGCAGGCCACAGAGTTCACCCTTAACGCTGCTGTTTCAGAATGCCTTGCACAGACGAACCACTTTCATTCTTTCCTGGAAGCATTTCCTATGGAATTTAATGTAATTAGGTAAGAATCTGAATGCCAAATGAGCGCTGAGTGCCAGAGTAGTAAGTTGTGTGTGTGTGTGTGTGTGTGTGTGTGTGTGTGTGCGTGCGCAACTATGTATTGAGTTGGCCTGTTCTGAGATCTATTGGGCCAAATCCTCAGCACTGATTTACACCGCATTCCAGCCTGTGCTGAACCTGTCCCATTTCCTTTTTCAGACACCAAAAGTTGATGTCTCATAAGCCAATCAAACCGTTTGCAGCTAAATCTGGGAAAGCAAGTTCATTTGAAAAAATAAAATAAATTGCCAGCCTTGTTGCATAAACTCTTCAGCGCCTGGCCCATGTATTCCTATGTGTGGACATCACCTTGCGCACTGTGGGCCTTTGTGTAGTCATCATCATCATAGGGAGAACCAGGAAAGGATGAAAATCTCCCAGGGAAAAAAAAAAGGGTGGGCCAGATGCTGGCTTGGTGTAAATCAGCATAGTTCTACTGACTTTGATGGAGCTATGCTAATTTACACCATCTGAGGATCTGGTCCCATGGGTGATATTAGCTGGCTCAGTGACCTAAGCTCAGGAGTGGACTTGAGTTACTTGTTATACAGGCCAGGGGAGCCTATTTCACAGTTAGTCTTGAAGAGAAAGAAAAGTAATATCGAAGGGAAGAGAGATTCTGGAGGTCTTATGTGTAGACTGGCCTTCTGGAAGGCCCCCTGAAGCTTAGGAGAGCATACAATGAAATTACTTGTGTCCAAAACAATGGTAGGGCCAGATTCTTCTGTGTCACACTGATATCAGCCTGGAATAACTGCATTGCTATTTGCCTTATTTACACTGGTGAGCGCTTTCTATTCTATTCTTATACCAGGCAAGTAGCCAACTGGTGAATATATGGTTATTTCTGAAACCTGAACTAAAGGCCACCTCCCCATGTCTTAAACAACCGCTTTAAATTATTCCCAATAGATCAACACAATTTTATTTGATCTACCGTAGAGTAAAAAATTTAAAACCCACTTTTTCTACCTGATCAATTTTTGCAGGGCCTTTGGTTGGGTAGCTAAAACAAGATTTTTCCAGTGACTGTGTGTATGTGTTTAGATAGATTAGATAAGGAACTTACGAACTTTAACAAACTTGTTTTGGGCAGGCTTAAAAAAATTGTGCATGTTTCCTTTTTAGGATCGGAGTAGACAGAATCAATTGACAACAGGGATCAAAGATGATAAATTCCAGGGAGTCTAGCAGAATGCTCCCCAAATCCTACATAATGCTCCTTCATTCATATATTTTTGGGTAAACTTCAGTGCACAGATAGAAGAGTATGTAGTCACATTGTTTTTAAAGCGTAACACAAGATTCTGAAATGAAGCACAATGGGCAGGATAAGTGGAACTTGCACAGATTTTAAATAATAGTGTATGTGAAAACGTATTTCAAGCCTTGGTTTGCAGCAAGGTCTATTTATGGCTTAGTTTATACTTCTATAACTCTCAAATGTTTGACTGGAATGGATGTGCCATGTGACTATACTATGAAATGCTGTTCTCCACTAAAGGAAATCTGCAAAGAGTCTTCAAGCAGCCATAACTAAATTCACTATGGACCAGACACTGGAAAGCATTGCACATCCAGGTTGTAAGTCAAATTTCTGCTTTGCTGGACAAGGAATCTTCCACCTAATGCCTAAGGCTGCAAATTGGCTATGGTGGGAGAGATTCAGAACAGAGCTCAACAGTTGTTCCTGAAACAATGCTGAATATAGTTTGGCCCGGCTATGCTTGCAGTTAACTCGTTTTCAGCTCCAGTTCAGCTGCATCCATTGCAGACACCCATTGTCAGCAGCAGGTACATATCTTCTTATAAATAAGACTCTCAAAGACACTAGTGATGGGCGGAAAGGACCTTGGTTTGAGGGCTCTTTACAGTGGGAATTGGTGTGCTATTTGGGATGTTTTACCTACGTTGGTTGGGTTAGAAGAGAGATTGAGATGGAAATCACATTGGAATTTTAGTAGTTTTGACATCAAATTAGAGTAGACAAAAAAGAATCTAGGGGCTTCAGTTACATTTTGGTGTGTAGCAGAGACAAAGATGTGAGCCGATGTGGGAATTGGTATGGCCAGTATGTGTAAACAACACATAAATTAAGACAGATGAACAGAATATGAGCTGTAACAATTTAGTACAATATTTAAGCTTCCCCCTTTGCTTGGCTGTTAAGTAAAAGAATTTATAGAATTATTTGTCTTTCCATCTTTCATCACTGCCTAATAAAAGAGGAAGACAAAACATCTGGTTCTCCACCCATTAGTGTATAACTGTATTGATTTCAGTGCCGTTACCCTAATTTGCACTGGTATAAATGAGACGAGAATCAGGCCCTTTATGTTAGTGAGTTTGGTAAGTTTGATTGGCACAGATTCTCAATATTAGCAACAGTGGCGAGTTGTGAGTTTAAAGACTGATCTGATGAAGAACTGTTTGACTGGGGGTGCCATTTAGCGGCTACATTTGTACCATGCATCCACAGGGAGAGTTACTTGTTTAAGTGAGATGTGTTGGGGTACCTGTTCTGATCTTTGTGCTTAAGTTCACACACACACAAAATCTATCCCTGCGCTCCTGATTCAACTCTCACTAAAATTAATGGAAAGACTCTCATTGACTTTAATGGGAATTCCACTGGGCCACTGGATCCCACAACGGTCTTCTATGTGACTCGATTGGTGCAGTGTTCTGCCCTTTTGTTATGCAGCCTGCCTGGGTATGCAGTGCACTGGCCTCTCAGCAAGAGTTTTCTTCTTTCCATTTCTTTCAGAGACAGTCATTGGGGAGCACCTGCTTTTCACCTAGTTTGGTCCAGGAGTAAATCCAACTCCATACATTTGTTGTATCTCTGAAGGACCCTATGGATATGCAGAGGAAACAGGAAAGGCCTCTCAGGGTGCTGTACTCAGGGAAAGGAGCCCCTGCTGATGCTGTCTCACCAACTTAGGATGCTGCTGCAGAGAATGATGTGACTCGCCTGCCTAGATTCACTTCTCTTTTACATGTCCTAATCCATTGCATAACACCATTAATTTTGCTTTGCTATGTGCAAGAAATGCAAATGCCAGATGTTTTTCGTATTCTTTACATTAAAAAGTGTGCACTTATTCCTAATACTGTATGGCTTTCTCTGGAGGTGTAAAAATGCTTCATAGAAATTGTTTTTATAATGAAAAATATTCCTAGTTTTTATTGGCCTGTAGTTATACTATAATTTTTTTTAAAGAAAAATTTATTTCATCTGGAAGATTTCTGTAAATGTTGTAATTCTTTGTATGCTTAATGAAGAAAAATGAAGAGAGATTAAAGTAATGATTAGATCCTAAAACTACAAACCCCTTGGATCAGAGACTTTCCTCCCTGAGTATTTGGAAAGCACCTAATGCATAGTGGGTGCAACCATAAATAAATGAAACATAATAATGAGACAGAGAGGACTGTAAACCATGTAACATTATCATAATTGAGTAAAAAAAATCCTTTATTTAATTAGGATATTGACACAAGAAGTTATCTGCTGATTGTATATACGTAGGGTCGGATTTGCAAAGGCCCTTAAGGAATTTGGGCATCTAACTCCTTTAGACCCCATTGAAAATCCCAGAATAAATTTAATTAATTGATTAACAGTTATAAACAACTAAAAAAGCATTCATCCAACTAGGAAACCTCTGAGCTTTGTAATATGTCCAAAGAATAGCAGACCTTCTTGCAGCTATACCACCTGGTGGTGTGATCTTGTTAGATTGTCATGAACCATGAATAATGTTTGGCCAACACACGCGGTGAAAGAAGATGCTGCAGGTAGTGATGTAGATGGCTCTCAGAGTCAGCACTAAAGTGGTACTGGCGTTTCCTCTGTGTAACCAGTAGAATGATACCACTGCGTGGGAGTAGGAGGCACAGTGGTACTAGAAGGTCTATGTGATGTGGTTTATGAACCCCATACTGATTAACCATGCGTTACCATGAACCTCAGCCTAATTAGACCATTGGGTTGCACCTGGAGGGGTGCATAATTCATGACCAAACCCAGCTGAGGTGGAGATTGGTCTTTATAAGGGAAGGAACTCTTGGCAGTGGAGAGGACGCCAGGACTTGGGCTAAAGGTTGAGATGCCTGGAAGGCTTGGAACAAGACTAAGAGGGGCCTGAGCCAGGAAGAACCCTAGAAAGCTGTGCTCTGAAATAAGAGCAAGAAAGAACTTTGTAGGCATTAGGCTGAGCCCAGAGGAAGGCAGGTGTGGGACCTGGAAAGGAAACCCAGAAAGGTGAGGATGTCAGGGAATGCCACTAGAGGCACAGAAACCCTGGGTATGGACAGTTAAAAGGTGAAGGCTCCAGGAGATGGTGATTCTCACTGAAGCGAGCCCAAAAGACGGTTCAATATGGAACTGAGAGTAGGAAGTACTGAGATGGCAGAAACTGAGGGGTTCTCACTATGGCAAGGCCAAGACCAGTTTCAGTAAAATGCTGGAAGTTAAGTGGGACTACAAGTATTTGAGCTGAATTTTCTTTGAGAGGTCTACGCTGAAGATCCCAGCTGAGTACCCATGGTTCTTAGAAACCCAGAGCAAGAAGGGATGAAGAGACTGAACCCTAGATATTATTTTATGTGGACCTGGGATTGTAGTACCCCAAAAGGGGTGTGGAACTAAACCATCACTTGGCTAGAGGGTCGAGTCACAAGAAGAGATGGACCATACAGAACGACAGTGACCGTTGTCAGGAGGCACAAGAGAAGACAGAGCTGCCACACCTCACCCAGCCATAAGGGATGTGCACACCCATAGTGAGTCCACTTTTCCACAAGCTGCTTTAGTTTTGGCTGAGATGTATAATAGAAATTCTGACCTCTCGTGATCATTAAATATCCCATAGCACAAGATAGAGGCCAACAAACCAATTGATATCAAAAGCTGGAGGGAAATTGCAAAGTTAACAGAGGATGGAGGGCTTCAATTAATCCAACAGAAGGTTATTTTCAGGGTCTACTGGACACCCAGCTGAATATGTAAAGCTGGGATCAGAGGTAATGACACCTGTTAGTGACACTTTGGGAAGGGAGGAACTTAACACATCTCTTTGGACTGTGCCTAGTAGTTCAAGTATTTTGGGAAAAGGTTAATGCCAGGCTTAATATGATACTATGCAGTGATAGCCTAAGGAACACATGCAGTTTTGTATTACATGACCGAGATAGTTTCACCACTAAATGTGCTACAAAAACAATTCTTGCTGAGAGCATCTCACATAGCAGAGTACACTGGACTGAGAAGATGGAAGTCTGCAGCCTCCTAAAACACTGTCTAGAGGTGTGGAATGATGAAATGAGTGCATTGGTGAATTTGGAGAGTATCTTATACTACTTGAGAAATAAGACTATTTTTCATGGAATTTAACCTTTTTCTGGGGTTTATGAGATCAGTGTAATAAATGTATTAGTATTATTATCTAAGTTATAACAGTTGGTGGTAGGATTTGCAAATAAGTTATACATATTGGGCCTGATCCAAATTCATTTAGAGTCAGTGGAAAGACTCCCATTGACAACATATACCCTGCCCTACATGAATTATTCCAAGCTTTTGAGCTATATAATTTTCTTTTAACAGAGTTTTAAAAATGTAATATGTACAAATTGCCTTTTCCTTGTCTTTCCTCCTCCCTTAAGAGAAACATTAGCCTATTTTAATTAGAAAAAATAAAATCACATCACCTTTTACAAGAGAGGGGACCAACATAGTTAATTACATTTTACCTACTGGGAAATTCTGCTACTATAAACTGGACAAGGAGTTCATTTTCGTCTTCACGCCCTGTTCAGAAGTGCTGCTGGTGTTCAGCCTGTTTCTAGATCTTGTGGCAGGTTTACTGTATGTCTACACATATGCTGAAATGGTGAGGCTGGTTTATTGCATCCTCTTTCATGTCATTTTGCAGTCCTGAGCCTGGGGTTTGCTCAGTTTGAATTTTACTTCTGCTAATAGTTCTAGAGTAGCAGGGTGAGAAAAGGGGGAAAGGCCAGCCACGGAGTCATAGGGAAAAATCCTCCATCTTCCACTAGGCTCTGAATCCAGCTCCCAAATCCGAACCAGGACTGTGCTTTCATGACCGCTGTTTTGAAAAACCAAACCAAAGATAGACCATTCCGGCTGACAAAAAGCCAGCAGCAAAACGGTTAAATCTGTGGGGCAAGCTGTGTACACATGCAGGTATGTTTGTTTCTATAGGAATGAATAGAGTCACTGTGAGGAGCAGAGTGTTATTTTAACACCTATTCTCTCTTTGACTCTGTGGCCAGTTCACATGCAACTGAGTGTTTCCGCGGAGGAGCAAATCCATCTGTGTTTTCTCACCTGCAGGTGTTGGGTTTTAATTAAAAACTCCAGCTAAGATGTTGCTATTTTGTGAAGGGATGTGAATTATCTCAATGACAAATTATGAATGATAATGAGAGGCAACATGAGCATCCAGTTTAGAATCATTCTCTCTTTTCTTGACAACAAAGAAAAATATAATTTAATGAAATAACCAATGATGAGCATTAATTTACTCATCTGCCCTCTTTGTATATTCAAACAAGACAAGTATATTTTAATCTTACAAAGGGGGCAGCATCCATTTTATGCCAATGCTTAGTTTTCAGTGACTGTTTACTTCTACCAATACAAAAGCAAGCCCCAACGTGTCAAGTGGTGAGGATGCTTTTTACAAAGGGTACAACCAACCCCACCTTCCAAAATACAGGTGCAAATTGCAGCACATGGTAGCCTGTAAATAGAGCTACTGCATTTGTTTGATGCATGGAGGCTCTATAAGATACTGGGACCTGCCCTGCTCTTCATACTCTGGCACAACTTGGTCCCATTCTGCTGGTCACTATTGGATTCCAGTTCTATACAGATATTAGGGCTACGTACAGAGATTAGTAGGGGGGGAGGGATAGCCAGGGGAGGGATAGCTCCAGGGTTGTAAGTTCAATCCTTAAGGGGGCCACCTAGGAATCTAGGCCAAAATCAGTACTTAGTCCTGCTAGTGAAGGCAGGGGGCTGGACTTGATGACCTTTCAAGGTCCCTTCCAGTTCTAGGAGATAGGCTAAATTTAGTATTTATAGTTGTTGTAGATTAGGGGGGCTTTCTGAACACCTATAATATGAATATCCTCTGCCAGCAGGTCTTTACCCCTCTCACCATGCCAATGTTGTAACTGGCACAGAGTAGGACCCACATCCCTACCTCAAAATTGCCATGGTGGACACTGTTCAAACTCTTCCACAAGGACTTTGAAGCAACTATAAGGAGACCTCATAACATCCTGTCTCAGTCCCTGCCTTGTATCACATCTGCTCCTTCAGTCTTCGGCATCTTTCAGGGACTAATAGCTAAAATGCCCAGGCAACCAGAGGGAGAGGCTTAAAGCTCAACATTGGTTATGAAAACCAGTGGAAGTTGTAGTTAACTAAATTCACTCTAGGTAGTTACTGGTACCTGTGCCGATGGACCGTGAAGGACTAGATAGACATAGAATACGTGAGCTAGAGAGCTGCAACAAAATTCCAGAAAGGCATATGCCTCTGTCTCTTTAACACACACAATCAGAGCCGGCGCTAGGCAAAAGCAGACTAAGCAATTGCTTAGGGCCCAAGCAGCTCAAGGGGACCCTATTTGCATTACATGACCAAAAAATTCCTGCGTCTGGCCCCCAGAGGGCTAGCACCTCTAAGAGAACAGCAGATGCAAGAGAGAAATGCAGAAAGTCTATCCTGCCAAAAAAGGTGCCTGTTATCAATCATAGAGAAGAGAATGCTGCCATAAGTAGATTACTATTCTAGTCTGTTCTATACAGGTTCTTATACTGCGCTTATCACTGTAGTATCTGAGCAGCAGAGCCATCCTGTCCACAGGACGGACCAGGTCAACCGCTCCAGGCCCCATGCTTTGGGGGCCCCCGTGCTTTGGGACGCAGGGTCCAGGGCAGCCTGGGAGGGATAGTGGGGGCCTGGCACCAGCAGCAGAAAGTATCCCTGCCCCAGCCCGCCCCGCCCCATCCCGCCAGCTCCTGGCATCGCTCAGGGGAGGGGTCAGAAGCTGGAAAGAGGCGGGGGGCGGGGAGGGGTTGGAGCAGGGGCGGGAAGAGGTGGGGTGGGGGCATGGACTTGGGGAAAGGGGTGGAGTGGAGGCAGGGGTGCAACAGGGGCGGGAAGAGGTGGGGCAGGAGTGGGGGTTTGGGAGAAGGGGTGGAATGGGGGCGGGGAGGGGTTGGAGCAGGGGCGGGAAGAGGCGGGGCAGGAGTTTGGGGGAAGGGGTGGAATGGGAGTGGGGAGGGGTTGAAGCAGGGGCGAGAAGAGGCAGGTGGGGGATTTGGGAGAAAGGGTGGAACGAGGGTGGGGTGGGGTTGGAGCAGGGGCGAGAAGAGGTGGGGCGGGAATTTGGGGGAAGGGGTGGAATGGTGCGGGGCCTGGGGCAGAGGGGGGCGGTTGTCCCAGGCCCCGCACTCCCTTAGGGATGGCCCTGCTGAGCAGCTTCCAGTAGTGCATTAAGCAACATGACTAACATCTGTCATGAGCTGTTTGTTCTTTCATCTTCTCCCAGAAATGTGAGCTGTGAAGTGGCTTGTTTTGGTAGAGTGTTTTTCTAAATATACATGTATTTATATTAGAGAAGGCAAGGTGAAAATGTGCTTTGCATTTGCACAAATGCACCTTTCCAGCAGCAGGAAGTGCAGAAGTGAGAGAGAAGAGTCAAATAGAATATGGTGGAGGAAAGGGCCTCAATTCTTTGG
Organism: Chrysemys picta bellii; assembly: GCF_011386835.1. Taxonomy (NCBI): domain Eukaryota; kingdom Metazoa; phylum Chordata; order Testudines; family Emydidae; genus Chrysemys; species Chrysemys picta. The sequence continues at coordinate 17,416,502 of NC_088798.1, forward strand.
CCATTTAAAATGCTTTTGGTTGCATCGGCTTCTGAAGTCATTCCTGTTGAGAGCTCCTGGATCCCCCCACGCTTCAGAATTAAGCTTTGAATACCTGGCATCCCTTCTTCTTCAACCTGCTCCCTTCCTTTCATTCAGAATGGACTGCAGTGCTCTCTTCTGTGCATATGGCCAGAGCTCTGCTTCTGGGCCCCATTGGGACTTTATGTAGAGTCCTTGACTCCCACTACAATGGACAACTTTGACCCTGGTACTCCAAAAAATGACACCACAGCATAATGCATATGAGAAAGCAGGATTGTTGCTAGTACAATAGTACTAACATTACTAGCTAACTACTAGCACAGCACTGTGAAAGACCCAGAAGAAGACTGATCCCTATGCCAAAGAGTTTACACTCTAAATAATCTTAATTTAACTAAACCCGCAGATCCATGCATGCAGCCTGCAATGGGATCTACTGGATGGACCTTTTATGCCCCATGGGTTCCCAGTGGCACTCTACAGGACAGCTTTAGTATCCCATTGTAGGACTGCTTCCTATACTCTTAAAATATATAGGGCCTGATCCTGCTTAAGTCAATCGGCAGCTTACTATTGACTTAAATAGAGGCAACATTGGGCCCCTTTCTTCCGGTCTGTCACAATTTATATTCAGATGCAACTTGCATAAGCTTTGCCACTTGCCAGTCTAAAGGCTGTGCTACCAAACGTAGAAATCTGCTTCTGCAGGTATAGCAAGTGATCAGAACACTCTAGGAATACAATGGTGAACGCCAGCTCCAGAACTAGTATGGATGTACTAGGCATAGTGGCCATTTAAGCAATGGGAGAGTGTAGTGACAGGCATCATTTTCAATGTGTATTTCTCTTTTTAAGTAACATATATCACCGATAATAATGAATGGATAGTGATTGTAAGGCTAAATTTCCATCAAGGGGTTGATGAGTCATTAAACCCCTCAAGCTTTGTTCTCACAGTTTATTGCCTCATTATCATCACCACCCCTTCATGGAATTATAGCCTTTTAATTAGCACTAGCCCATTCATTACCATCTATATTATTACAGAGAGGGAAATGAGGAAACAGCTAAAATAAAAGTTTTTGGTTACCTCTCTATGCCTTGGAAAAAAGATGTTCACGGTGAATAATTTAAATCTAGATGACTTTTGTGACAATGCAAACTGGAAGTTCTCCTAAGCACAATGAGCTAGAGCCTCAGTCCTAGGTAAGTCATCTTTACATGGCTCCAGCTATGCAAGAGACTTAAAGCCACCCTAAAAGGCCAGCTAGAGATTCTCCTGACATAAGAGATTCCCCAGGGGCTTAAATCGCCCACCCTCAGCTTTCCCACACACATCCAAGCAGGACAATCGGAGCCGGAGCATGCAGCACTCTGATATTCCTGGGCAAGCAGAATGGCCTCCAGGAGACTATTCCAGTTGGCGTGGTCACAGCAGCCTTGTGACAGCCCTGAATTATGCAGAGGGCCAGTGTGGCACCTAGCCAGCATCAGGATGAGGTGAGGTGAAAGGTGGCTTAGAATCATCTGTGCTTCCTCCTCAACCCCACAGCTGGATCCAGTCCACTGTTTCTGTCTGCAAAGCTCAGATCTTGTTCCGCTTCCCAAGAAGTTAGTAAATATGGCTACAGCTAGCTCCAATATACAAATACCTAGGAGTGGACATGTGGAAAAGCTACAAATAAGACCGTATTCATCCCTGGAGTAACATCATTGGCCAATAGTCTTCAACAGGAGCAATTAAAGCCTAATGGTGATATAATCAGCATTCAAAGATTCTGAAACTACCATGCTTCTCTTTCATTTAAGAGACCTTGTCAACTTCAAATCCAATCAATTTCAGAAAATGAGTTAAAAGTAATTTCAGATATTATACCTTCTTTACCTTTTCTTGCCTTTTCTGTGTGCATGTGTGTGTGATTTTTACAACCTAAAGTTTCTGTATTTTTTAAAATAAATCTCTCTCCCGTTGGTGTGTGAAAGTTCCTCCTAATCAGAGGAAATTGACTGTTGTGAAACAGATGGTACAAAAAGGGCTGGCAAATGCACAGAGTAAACAGGCTCAAAAAGAGGTTTTTCTCAACAATGTTTTTTGCTTATAGCAATCTCATTTGTTTCATGTAACAATGTCAGTTCAAAAGTTTTTAGATAGAAGTGTGATTTGTAAATAGATATCAGCCCTTTCATTGGAATTCAGAATGAGGCTGTTTAGTTATTTGCAGGGATTCTTTGTCTCTGTTGGAAGATGTTGATTGGATTATGTAAAACAGTCCCACTTCCAATTGTCTCCTATATTTACAGCATGATTTTATATGCTTCATAACACTGGTATTTGTAGTTCTACTATGTATATGAATAGACTAAGAGAGAGCAAGCACATATATTATTTGAGAACTGCATTATTGATTCTATATTATACAGTGCACAAGAAAATTAGTTAAGCATACAGTTCATTGATTTAAAGATGGCAGTAAAGTTTAAAGGCATCCTGTTGTGAAGTTAAATATAACAGCCATGAAACAAATAGAACAATCACTTTACAGGGATTTCCCCGGCAGCTAAGGAATTCATGGGCTAGATTCTGTCCTCAGCAATGCGGGTGTAAATCCAGAGCTACTCCATTATAGTCAGCGGAGTTGCTCCATATTTACACCAGTGTAACTAAAAGAGGAATTTGCTCCCATGTGTTTTAAGGCTTATGTAATAAAAGGGGAATTTATAATGGTCCCCAGTGGAGTTGGAAAGCAGAGTATAGAGCAGAGTGCTTGCATCAGTGATGTATTTAAATGTTCAGCCTCCCCAAGTTTGTTTATATGAAGGGTTTGTTTTTGAAAAGTGACCACAGAGCAGCATAAACAAAACACCTGATGAAAGCAGATGCTCCCGTGATGTTTCAGCATACTGCACAATTCTGCATTTTCAGTCAATTCAAATTGCATTTCAATTTTTAGATTGGCTCATGTACTACCTGGGGGGTCTGGCTGATTTGGGTGCAGGGCTGGAATGCTGGGAGCTAGAAGCCTATTGTGGTTGTACGCAGATGATAAGAGAAGGCACTGCATAGGGAGTTGAGTTTAGTTTAATGGTTTGGCACCAAGACTGAAATCCAGAAGTCTTGGGGTCTATTCTCAGCTCTGAAGGTGACTCACCAAGTGACTTGGAGCACATTGCTACTTCACCTCTTTGTGATCTGTAAAATGGGGACAATAGCTACATCATAGGGGTGATGCAAGACTAATTAGCCAATAGCTGTAAAGTGCTTTGACTTCCTGATAGAAGACACTACAAAAGTGCAAAGTAATATTATTACAAATAGTGGCTTAAACTGCTCAACTCTTTGGGTTTTGTCTTAGCTCTGGACCACCCTACTAGCTAGATATGGGTTGATGGAAGCAGAAAAAACAAGGGTATGCAAAATTATTGATGATGTTGGAAAGAAAGAAATAATTCTGCATTTAATTTCCCCCAGCATTTCATACAAATGCAATCTACTTTAATTTAAAAGAAATCTCTGTCCTGAAAGCTCCGAAAAGGTTAAAATGCAATTTTCTGAAAGTACGTAATTAGATAGAGGAATATTAACCTTTGAGCCCCATAGACTTTTTACTCTTTTTTAGCTCCTTTTCATTTTTGTTTGTGGGTCTATTCATTTTGTTGTGATCTCCATCATGTTGCTAGGTAACAGGCACTTAGTGAGCAGGCATGTTAGTTTATCTGTCTCTTGGCTTAGTCTGTCTGGCCCAGGCTACCTACTTCCCTAGCGCTTGCTGCCGGCAATGCAGTCTCTTACAAAAAGCATTTATCACGGCATAGCACAGTAATGGCCACTCAGTGGAGGGGAAATTGAGCTGACCCGAAGGCCAAAGCTGTTAGGGAGACTGGTGGGAAGGGTAAAAGGGTCACAGTACCCTTTTCCCACCCACTTAGTGGGCAGTAAGCTATAGAACAGCAGTGCCACTATTTTCACTAACATATCCTGAGGCTTTGCACCTGAAATAAATGTTTGTTTGACATTAACAGTCAAAAAATAAAAATCTGGCTTCACCGCAGAAACTGGTCAAGCTATTTAAACTTTAGCAAGCCAGGAGGTGGCTGGGTATGGGAGGGGAAATGCTTAAGATTTGATTTGTTGTGCACTTCAGCCAATATAATTATTTCCTTTTTATAGCAATAACTCCTGTACTCCCCATCTTCTTTGATTTAGAGAAGGCAGGAATAGAGAAACCAAAACAATAAGTCTTTTGTTTCTTTTGGGTCAAAATCACCACTTACAATGAGGACCTACAAGAAACCAGAATTCTTTTGACAAATTAAAAAAGAAAAAGAAAAGAAAGGCTATCTAAGTACATGCACAGTCAAATTTATATTCTGTGATTTATGCTCTTGAATGGTTATTATACGTGGGCTTTGTTACCGCACTGATCAAGTTCATTCGTTTGGGCAGAGATAAAAGTGTTTTAAAAATGCAAACGAACTATTTTAAAAATATACAGTTGTGACCCATCCCTTATTTTCCATTCATAACCCACGCTCCGAATGACTTCAGTGGCAGATTTGGATGCACGTGAAATGCAAAATTGGAATCTTAAATGTAAACTCTTTGAGGCAGAGAACTTCCCTTTCTGAATGTTTGTTTTTTAAAGAGCCATGTAATTTATCATGTCAAGTGAAATATATAGATGGGCCCCAACCCAAATGTAGCTACTCACATAAGTAAGGACTTCTATTGTAACAGTTTTCATGGATAGGCCTGTATTTTGAAGCCTTAATTGGTGACAGCAATGAATAGTACTTGGTATCTATTTATAAATTAATAAAACACCATCAGTTCATATTGCTTTGTTTTATATAGACACACAACTGTGTTAGAACTGAAATAAGAGATCTATTTCTTCTTCTGTATCCAGTGCTTTCAAACAACAATATTTAACCAACAAAAGAAGAGAGCGAGTCAATCTCAGTTTTAGTGATTCCCTGGAAAGTCATCAAATAAAAATGTGAACTTTAAAATTGATCAGGATTAATTTCACTGACACTGTATCATAACATATATCTCTTTAGAGACTCATTTGTTGGGCTGCAGATGCAAAGAAAGTAAGGAAAGAAATAAATCAGAATACAATAAGGCAATTAGATTTTTGCCATTGATAGAATAGTAAAAATGTCTGATTTATCAAAGCATTAACAAACAGAAGTAAACACAAAATGTATATATTTTTTATAAAATACCTGGTAAGGAAAAATAAAATAATAACCAGGACGATGTTTATCAATCAATTTAATTTCCCAATATTGTACCTCTCACCCTAGATGCTATTTCATCTGCTAATTTCAAGAGCCCAGTAGCACAAAATGAAAAATCTTTGTAAAATTCCCCTGCGTGGAATGGAGAACTCTGTTGATTATACACAATATTTAAAAAGAGAGATTTACGTATACCTGTACACCAATCTAACTTCACAAACATTACATTGAATCTCAGAGATTAGGATGATTATAAACAAGATTCTTTTAAAACTCAATGGTTTGAAGCTCTGAAAAAAAAAACCTATTCCAGGATTTACTAGAAATCTACAGTTGTATTGATCTTTGTAATGTTACTAAAGGCATGAAACTCACATCATTCATAGTTTTTCTGTTATACTAATGCAAGGAACACAGTCACTTTGCCTGTTGTAGTTCCTACCCCTAGTTATAGTGAGATAAAATCTAAATGATCTGAGGTAAAGCTAGCACAGGCCTCATATTTAGCTTGTTTACTGGTCTTGAACACCTCCAAAGATGTCAAAGGATGTGTAGTTCAGACAGTGCTTTTGTAGCATCTGAACAGTTAGGTCTTAATCTGGAAACTAAATGGGGTGCGCGCTTTCATGAATTTTAGAAGTATCTAATATTAGTGGGAACATTTTCATCTCTGAAGTGGAGAAGATGGTATATTCATCACAGGAGATCTCTACCAGGGAATTTTCATAGTACTATCTACCAATCAACATGGTATCCACATACCTCCATGCTATCTGCACATCTTCATCACTGGAGAATTTATCAAAATGCCTGAAGATTCCTTCTCCAAAATGTTTTTCTCTAGGATCAGGCCTTTAGGGTGGAAGCCTTTCCGAAGGAGGAACAAACAAATGAAATGAATTATTTTAGGGAGACAATTAAAGAATATAGATTCAGAGCAGAGCTGGTCGAAATAGGATGAAATTTTCATCAATATTTGACCTTTATTTTGCTCAAAATGTAAATGAATGTTTTGGTTATAATTTTGAATTTTTAAAATAAGAAATTAAAAAAGCAGAATGACAAAGATAAAGCAATGCAGACAACAAAGGGAAATTCAACACATGTAGGACATAGTACCCCTTCAAATCACCAAGACACATTTTCCAGCCAGCCTCCTAAATTTTACATATACATTTTCCCTTTACAATTATTTGTTCATGCAAAACCAAACTGCATAATTACAAGTAAAGATAACTTATGCCTATGTAAAGATTTGCCCATGCAAATTTTGAGGCTGGTTTCAAAATGTGGCCTGCAAAGTATATTATTTTATAACTATACTGAATGAATCACATTCTGCCACTATTTCACACCTGTGGAACTGTATTGATTTTTAATAGAGTTATCTGCGATGTAACATCTTGATCCATCTCCCATTAACTTCAGTGGAAAAACTCCTGTTGACATCAGTGGAGTTGGATCAGGCCCTGAGACAGCACAGAATTTAGCCCAGTGCATCTGCACATGCAATTGTAAAGAAGGCCAAACACAAAGATTTAACTATGTTTTGTCTGCTATTAAGCATTCATCAATCATAAATGTCCAGGAAACCTGACCAGATGTCTTGGAACACCCCAGATTTGTTGTTGCGCTCATAGTAAATCTAGAAAGAACAACCTAAATTGTTCAGCACACTATACCAGTTTGGTATGTCTCCAAAGTTATATTTTAAAACAGAGAATTGTAAATACTGAATTTTAAATAGTGTTATGCATTTTGTTATTTGTTTCTTATACTTCCATGGTTAGAAAGATAAAGTACAAAATATAATTAAGCCTAGTGTCAGAGACCTGTGTATAAGGTAATTACGTGGCTCTTGAAGTCTGTCTTCCCTGCAAAAAGATGCATTTTTACACTGAGATAGCTATTTTGATGTAAAATCCTAGTGGAAACAAGGCATTATAGTAGCTAGCCACTGTAAATGCCACATGGGTTTGACCTCAACTAGCTACGTTGAGGGGAAAAATTTCTTTTCTTTTCTTTTCTTTTTGGCAGTGAAGATAAAGCCTAAATGCCCACATTATTTCCCATTTTTTAGCAAAATTGTGCTAGGAATCTATTCTTTCATTTAAAAAAAAAGTTGTGGAGAAAACCTTGAAAGTATGAACTGAATCTAATCAATGTAGTGGAGTTTGTCTGAATCTGAAGAAATCTTGAAACAATGTCTTTGCTAGAAATGTGAATTGCTCCAATTCATCTTAATAGACCATTAACTCTGAAACCTAGTAATTCCCATGTAAACATCAATACTGTTAAATATTTCACTACAGGTCAGTAGAAACCTGTAGAAAATGTGCTTATCCATTGCTTTCCGATATTGGGACAGGATGCAGTGAGAGCATCTAGTTATTGTCAATTGTTCTTGTAGTAAGGAAGTAGGAATTCAAACCCTATCTCCCCAAATTGCCTTTTGGATACCAGATATCCCCACTATCTCTTAGCCAGCTGACAGCAACTCCAGCATTTCTCCTGGCAACTTCCGCAATACATTACACCTCCATAAAAAGCACTGTGGCTGACTGAATATTTGGAAGCAGAATAAAGTCAATTGAATTTAATATCAAATAAAATAAAATTGGATTGGACTGGGGGCAGTAAGAGGGTTTCGTCATATAACTCCTGGGTCCCTGCTGCATAATTCAGGCTTAACACCTAACTGCCACTGATGCCTTTGAAAATCTCCCGCAATGTGCTGAACATCTCTGAAAATCAGGGCATTTTTATTTAAGTGCCTACGTATAGATTATGGGTGATATTTTTGAAGCTGCCTAAGGAAGTTAGGCATTCAACACTTTTTACCGTCAATGGAAATTGGGTGCCTAAATACCTTAGGCCTCTGAAAATCATAGCCTTAGGGGCCTAATTTTAGGCATCTAAATTTGAAAATTGGGGCCATTATCCCTTTACTTGAGGTTTAATTTTTAATGTTCTTCTGTGCAATCCATGCAACTAACTATTGCAGCTCTTAGATCTACCAGCTTAAAAAAGTCTAAATATTATTAAAAATTACAGACCCCTAATCTGCACAACTTCGATCCATGGAACTGCCACTAGAGTCAGATTTACACACAAACACACATACTCTCTGTCTCTCTCTCTTTCTGTCTCTCTCATGCAGGGCTTTGCAGGATCAGGCCAGCTTGTATCTGGTGTCATCTGGGATGAGGTCAAATTGACTGGGGTTGACTCATCACTCTACAAAACCAAACAGCGGAAGTAAGAGTGGGGAACGTATGTAGGGGAATCAACATCTGCCTTTTATTATTGTGTTTGGTGTGCAGCAGTTTGCTGTATCAATATGTCTATCATTTCTTAAAGCAGAGAGAGTATTTAAAACAAACTTGCAACCGAAGCTCAGGAAACCTTAGCAGTTTTTTTCCCCACAGCATTAGTTAATACTAGAAAAATACAGCTGTCAGTTCTCACATAACAGCTGAGAGTTGGTAGTTCTTAATGACATACAAGCTGCGTTAACACGAGGCATGTTAAAGCTGTTGGTTCAAATATGTGTTACTAAAACAGTCAGTCATAAGCTTCACATGTTCAATAGGCTGTTTACAGACCTACATACCGCAAGTCCAAGTTAATGTGAATAAAAACTGAAACGAAAGTATGAGTGATATCCTTTTGATGTGGGTTATGTGTGCACTTTCCTTTTATAGCAGATGGATATTTTTCTTGCAGGAGATTAAATGATAAATTGGAGAATGTTTTCCTTGACGTTCACCACTATGGATTCATGATCCTGACTGAAATGAATGTGAAAAATGATTGTGAATGTTTATTTAATTAAATTATTTATCTTATGCTCCTTGAAGTTTGCAAACTGCTGAGTGACGCAGCGTTCTGCCTCACATTCTCTTCATAGGTTCTATACTGGGTAAATTAATTACAAGACAAGCCTTCGGAATTAAGTGTATTTTAAGTTCAGAGGCATCTGTTTAGAGTCTTCTAATACCTCTAGTCCCTTTGGAAATGTACTTGTTAGTACAAGTGGTATAATTTTCATTTCCGCTGGCATGGTCATAGTAGGACTTCTTTAGTTTCAGCCTCACTCTGGTTGACCTATCAAGGGCATAAACTCTAAAGATGTTCTCACACCATTTTTGTTTTCCCAGTAGATAGAAGTGAAAAGACTAATTTAAATATAGCCCAGTATATTGTTTTTAAACACATAGATGACATAAAAAGACAGGAAAAGACATTTTAAACGACATGAAAAATGCCAGGAAATGAACCTGCTGGAAAGTTAGAGCGAACAGTATCTGCCTTCCCTGAAATCTGTGCAAGAGTAAAATATGCAATTAAAAATACCAATATATGATTTTATTAAATAGGGTGGTGGTTTATTTTATTAAGTGGGGTAATTGAAAATCAAAATAAATTAGAAATAAAAAAATGAGACTTTGGGACGCTTGGATTTAAAACTTGAGGTAAGTTTTATCTTCTAAAAAGACAGGACTTTGGATTAGTATTGTATAATTGCGCAGAACTTCTCCATATCAATACTTGATTGAAAGAATAAACAGTGACATCCAGAAACAGCTACTTTCCGAGAAAGGAGTAAAGCCTTGTCTACCTGAGCAAAACTGGGACCCATCTTTCCCTACTGGTGCCCATGGATGCAGCTCCATTAGCAGTAGCAATGGTGGAAGCTGGTGTATAGACAGAGCTCAGATGTTTTTACTACTGTTTACACTATGACTCCTACCACTGGTGGACCAGCACTGCTGGGATGGGTGGTGAATGATGGGTCCCATTTTTGCTAGTGTAGATGCAGCTAACAGATATCAGAGTAACCTTGAGCCACAATGTTTGGTATGTCTACTAATAGCAAACTGGGTCGAATAGGTCCTACTTGGTGAAGAGTATCTGCAACAATGTGTGGATAAAATACATTGGGCTAGTCAAAGGGTGCCTTTGTCTCAACTTCTGCAACTCATTGTGCCTGGTTCTACTCTTGAAGACCTTATAGCAGCTTTAGCTAGTGCAGTGTGCAACCACCTGTCTTCTGAGCAGGCCAGGTCATGCTCTGTAATCTGTATTATTCACATTTCAGTGAGTTTCAGGGTGCTGGTTACAGACTATAAATCCCTAAACAGTCTAGGCCCCATTGCTCCAGTGACTTTGTCTCCCCTACCAGAGCTCTTGTACTTGGCAGGGATATTTTGACTACATGTGGAGCATGCTGAAGTTGGGAAACAGAAAGGGCATACCCCACACCTCTGGGAATCAGTTAATCAGAAATAGGTCGGACTGTGAGTCTTCATGCTGTGCAGTTGAGATCAGAGAAGGCCTGCCAACTGTAGACACCTTCCTTGCTATAAGCACCAGGGAGTGGCCAGCAGAGCAGGGTCCAAGAAAGACCCTTGCATTTGGAACTTGTTCCCCCTGGACCCCACGAGAACCCAGAGTTGTTAACCCACTGTAATGTCCACAGTTTTGTTTTTTATTTTCAGGCTTTCGGGCAAGGCGGGAGGTGTTTTTTGGATATTTATTTAATGTATGAAAAGGCCTTTCGTATTGTGTGTGTTAATTTATGGATGGGAGCCCAGAGCACAGGATGGGCAACCATCAAGATTTTGTATAAATCTAAAGAAATAGTAATAAACTTCCTTCAGGGCAGGCACTGGAAATCTTACTGACATTTTATACTATCCGCAGCGATCAGACTTGTATCTGCCGACATCTTAAACCCTTCATGCTCATACGATTACTATTCTGTGTAAACTGGACAACATGGTTTTAAATGTCAGCAGAGTTTAAAAGGTCTTCAGCCACCAGCGTTCCTGGCTAAACTACACATATCCTGGATTTAACATGTCAACTACTGGGATTATTTGTCATAGAGACCCTATCTCCTTTATGCTCAAAGGCACACAAAGTGGCAAGAATGGGGAAAAAGAATAAATTGTTTGAGGTACCTAAATTACATTTCCATGTTTTCCATTGTTTATGTGTTTTAAGTGTAACCTTATCTTTGAATTTCCTGATATTCAGATACTTACTGTCAAAACTACAGTCTATTACTTTTCTTTCCCCACTTAAGTTATTGATATGTATTTACTACCTTACCTCCAGTTTAATGAAGTTTTTTCTCTGGGAATTACATTGTGGTGATAGTGCATAGTTAGGTGGTTCTGTGCAGACAGTACATTGAAAATATATATGTACAGTAAATCTCTTTCTATACACTGTGCTCATATTCTGCATATACCCTATCAGCCAGTAATAGCACGGCATCATTCATTTTTAAATCTCTGCTCATCCATGTTTTGTATTAGCACATAAAGCTCCTGAATAATTTTTTCCTAGAAAACTTAGCTGATGCTGAGTAAACCACATTGATGTCGAGCAGTTCTGTTCATTGGAATCCAGGGCAAAAATAAATTGTGTTGGCACATTTTACTGAACAAAGTAATAAGGCTCCAGTCTTCAACCAAGAATATCTGGGATTTTGGAACTCACTAAAAAAGTTTTCTCCTAGAAGATGGATTAAATTGATCATTTTTTCCTATCCGTAGTGCACGTCAGGCTCATTTTGCTTTGTAATTAAGAAGAAAGCCAGAAACATCATTTACACATTAAGAATTTAATAGATATATTTTTCTAGCTTTATGCATTAGCACAGGACAGCCCATTAATGAAATAAGTCTTCCTTCAGGGTCAATTTAGATGGGCTGTAATCTTCTGCAAATATATTGCAAATGAGGATCATTTAATGATCTTAAAACTAACTGCCAGAAAAGGATTGTTATAACTCTCCAGACAACAACACACAAAAAAGGGGGGGGGGGGGGCGGTGGAGGGGAGGGAGGGTTGGCATGGCTTGCAGTACCTTTTAATTAACAAACAATTAATTTCAACCCAGTGCATTACAAAATTGCAAATATTACCTTCTGTTTTGGTCAGTCTTGGGCTCTCTGACCTGAGAGGTTAATTCTGAGTAAGGAAAACTGAGGGCTGCATAATCAGTCAATAAAACTCTAGCCAGGGGCCAATTTTCAAACCTGGGTGGCTCGGTTTGCCGTCTGAATCTCACACGTATGTGCTCAAATCCTGAGCCTGCAAGCAACTCCAAAGTGAAAAAACTTTGCTGGTGGGAAACAATAAGGGAGTCTGAGTGAGGGAGATGATATTTTAACCCCATGATCAAAATAGGCCAAAGTGACTGCATAGCCAAGTCATAGGCACAATTTCAAGGTGTTAGAATGAGTAACAGGGGAAGTCTACTGCTCCCTTTTCCACTGCTTTCTAGCTATGTGAATACTCACAGTACACTGACCCTCTAGCCACATCCCTGAATTTCCTACTCTAAATGGTGCTGTATAGACTCGCCATGGAAATCACGTGTGTGTGTGTATACGCACACGTCCCAGATGTACAAGGACTTTGTAGCTTTTGTAATGCACACAGCAGACCCACCATTTTAAACTGCGGGTCTCTTTTCTATAGGCATGGAAGGCCAAACTTGGCCTTTTGGTCCCTAAAAATCTGATGCTGATTTGAGCACAGCAGGGCAGGACTTGGACACAAGTTAGGTGTCTAACAATTTAAAATCTGGATCTTATTATTCCCAGAATGAAATATGTCACTGCACTTGTTGATTTTGATGTTAGCAACACATACTTCGTTTTATGCCAACAAATCTATTTCAATGGAAATATTTGACATCCATCTCATTCATAAATACAGATTGTCTGTCTGCATAATAGCAAGAACAGAGAGTTTTGTTACTAATCAATAATGCCGGGTGCTCTGCTTCTGCCGGTGACCACAGAAAACTAATGCAGTCTTGCCTTTCAGCCTGTGCACAGAGAATACGGGGGGAGAGCACAGGCTCCCCTAGGTATGCTGCACCCCATTGCATCATGGTCTGACAAGGTTTTTGTTGCCATGTCACAAGTATAGAACAAGATGCAAAAATCCCTTGAATTTTGAGTAGTTTTGCATTTTATTATGAATATTTTCCATCCCTCTAATCTTTACATGACAGTCTTATACCTTATATGCAGTGTTATTGTTGTACCAGGCCACGAAAGTCAAATAGCCGTGTTTCTATGGGCCCAATCCTAACTTCCCCAAGAGATTTTTACATGCCCCAAATGTAAGGTTAGGCCTTAGAAGAACATCTGAATAAACCATCTGGTTCCTTTCAGTAGCCTACACAAGGAGAAATTCATAGGCTTTTATGAGATAGACTTACAGTCCTTTTGACAGAATTTCTAAAGTGTGTGTCTTTCAAATAAATGTGAAATTTGCCAGCTCCATTTTGAAGAGTTGGCCTCAGCAGCACATCTCTGATTTCTTTCTCCAGTAAAAGCCTTGGAACAAATCTTATGTTAGCACAAGAAACATATTCTCAGCTCTATAAAACATTTCCAATATCTCTCCAAGCTTGTGAGTGAACATTTAAAATAAACTGTTTCCATGTTTTCTTATTTTTATTCCTAAGTATTTTACTTCAGTTGTTTCCTTTCTGTTTGGTTGATTTATTTTTTATTTTTTTATACATTAAGAGTACGATTTTTCAAACATGCTCAATGTTGGTCTAACGCTGCTCCCATCGAAGTCAATGCGAATTTTACTGTTGACTTCAACAGAAGCAGACAGGCCAATGCTGAGCGCTGTTGAAAATCCTACCCTGATCTTACTTGATTCCCTGTAGTTTGACTGGAATATGCATACTTTTGGGGTCTGATCCTGAGAGGTACTAAACATCCAAAAACCCTAGGGATTTTGATGGGAGCTAAGGTTGCTATGACTTCACAGGACTGGGCCCTAGTTTTGTTTTCTTCTAGGAAAATCAAGAGGAAAAAAATAAACTGTATTTTCCAGTTGTATGTAAAAGACTTCTTTTCAATACTCTTGTCTATTTGCCACAGTACTGAATTAGCCGATAGCAAAGCATCCCTGAATAACCTGTATGCAAAATCAGATCAATTTGAAAGATATTAATCTCATAGAGGTCCTGAGCCTACTACTTTTAGTTAGTATTTGCATGAGTAAGGACTGCTCATGTGAGGAAGGGTTTGCAGGAACAGGGCCTGAAGCAACTAATTTTCAAAGTTATCTTTTGAATCTATGTTATACATATATATTTTAAAACAAGAAGGATTACCCAAAAACAGAACGGCCGTCATTCTAGTGAAAACTGGCTCCTTGTAATCAAGCTCTAATAAACCGTACCTTTATATAAGTCCCATACATAGCCTGTATTGTTACAATCAATTGAACTACTTAAGGCTTTGAGGCTAACTGGAGGCATTTTTGCTTCCCTCTGTTTTATGGCACAACCTTAGACACAATGTGTAAAAAGGTCAAGACATCATGTAGGCTTTTGCATTAAGCAGCAGAACACTAATTAGTTTTAGTAACAATGAGTTTTTGTGCGTGTATTCTAATATTTGGATGTCTAGCTTTGCTTGAAAACAGAGTAAAAAAAGATACAACCTATCGTCTAGTCTTTTGTTGCCCTGTTCTATTGATTATTTTAAAACCCATCATGTATTTTCCAACGGTAGTGGTAAAGATCCTAATTCTATTCTCTCCATTATAATTCAGTTCCATTTCTAAAGCCAAGCACCATAAGAAAACAGAATCTGACAGGCAGATCTTTTTCTTTTAATGTGATTCTTGTAATAAACATCAGGTATTGTTTCTCAGTTTTTCTAAAAAATATGAAATTTTAGCACCATGCTAACGTATGATGCACCAATAATAATAGTTTACCCCAGTTCTGTCTTTTACAGTTGTGGTATTGTCATGATGTATTTACTCACTGTTCTCAGGAAATATTTTTGCCTTATTTTGTTCTATAGAAACTGAGCCTAGATACTAGGATGATGGACAAACGTTTGGAATAACAATAATAATTACCTAAATTAAGAGGTTAGTAAGAAAGAATTAGGGATCAAGTGCTCTTTTATAGGTATCATATATCTCTAGGTAAAAGTATCATTAAATTTGCTCAGAATCTAACTTGTATGTTGGAGAACATACTCAATAAGGCTCTGATCCTGCAAACATATATATGCTTAACTTTTACACATTGAAGTGACAGAGACTACTCGTGTGTAAAGTTAAGCACATGCATAAGTGTTTGTAGGATTAGAGCCTTAGTCTGTTGACCCTTCTGTTCCTCCATATCTGTACGTATATCATCTAACACAATGGAGTTCCCATTCTGGCTGAGTTGCTACTGGAAGATAAATGTTCAATATCAATGTTAATAATAATCTTAGAATACATATCCAAGCACTGGAAACCCCTGTCTTTCCACCATTAGAAGCATAACTTCCATCTTCAGTGCAGAATAACACTTTATTCCAAACAGGGGCGGCTCTATGTATTTTGCCGCCCCAAGCACGGCAGTCAGGCGGCTTTTGGCCGCGCGCCTGTGGGCAGTCCGCTGGTAATGCGGATTCGGCGGCATGCCTGTGGGAGGTCCGCCGGTCCTGCTCCTTCGGTGTACCCACCGCCGAATTGCTTTTGAAACCACGGGACCGGCGGACCTCCCGCAGGCATGCCGCCGAAGGCAGCCTGACTACCACCCTCACGGCAACCGGCAGGCCACCCCCCGTGGCTTGCTGCCCCAGGCACGCACTTGGTGCCTGGAGCCACCTCTGATTCCAAACAATGATACTGGATAAAGTACAGTACTTAGGAATTAAAGTGTTTCAGAGAACCAAGCAAATTCAAAAGCACAATCCAACAGCCACATAACAGGCCCAGAGGCAGCTGTAATGGCAGCAGTGCAAAGGTCTAAAGAGCTTAAAGAAGAAAGAAGCCAAAAGCTACCACAGGAAAGAATCTGTCACAGCCTAGTATCTGGATTCGAATGAGTAAAGCATGGTGTAAAAAGAACTTGGATCCATCCTGCTAGCAGAAACAGACAAGGAGGAAGCATAAGGCAAAGAGGAAGCGAATAGATTGTCACTCTTTCATTTTATTAAATACAAAACAAATATTTTATGCCTGTTTCAACCATAAAATCACCATAGAGCACTAGTGCTAATGTTCTCAGTAGTAAATCGAAAAGTGTCCTACTACTGCCGTACTGAGTACTGCCAACCCTAAATGCTCAAAACTCCTGAGACAGGGCTCCAAAATCATCATTCAGTGAGACAAATCTTGGAATGAGGTATGACTCCGAGTGAGCACGGTTGGCAGAATTTTATGGGTTTGGGAGAAAATGCTGGGGAAAGGCCTAATTTGTTGAATTCAGATCTGAATCCAAACTTTCCCTAAGTTTGGCAGCATTTAGATTCTGGTTCCAAGCCCATCCTGCACACAGTCCCAGGGCAAAATGGTCAATACAAAATCTGCATCTGGAGTCCAACGTCCCCACATCTTGCGAGGGTCATATCCTGGGCTATAATTTGGCCTATCTCTAAAAAAAAAAATGGGTATGTTTTGGACTGTGTTCAGAATCTAGAAAAGTTGTCATGTTGTCTACATGTTAGGGGTAGAGAGCTGACTCTCAGGAGTTTTGAGAACAAAGACAAGTTACTTATAATCTAAGGGTACAGCTACACTGCAGTTGGCGTGGGCTTCCCAACTCGGATAGACAGACAAGTGCTAGCTTTGCTTGAGCTAGTGCACTAAAAATAGCAGCGTAGCTAGGCAGCTGCTTGGGCTAGCTGCCCGAGGATACATCCTGGGCAGGTTCATACTTAGGTGGTTAGCCTGCATGCCACAGCTGCCTGTGCTACCCCCCCAACTACACTGCTATTTTTAGCATGCTAGTTCATGCAGAGCTCGCATATCTGTCTACCTGAACTGGGAAGGAGATGCCCAGCTGCAGCGTAGACGTACCCTAGGTATAAGACTGACACAACAGGTGGATACAGAGGAAGTACAAGGAAACAGTGAGACGATACTGGTACTGGTCAGTGGCTTTAGCAGACCATCTGTTATGCACTTATGAACAAATGACAGTGCCTGGAGCCGGCCATGCCTAGGGCAGAGTGGGTGGTTTAGCACCCCTCGGGCCCAGAGGAAGTCGACGCCTATGCTTCCAACCGTTTGCACTCCCCACTCAAGGGCCAGGGACAATAGCGGTCTCTACCTTTGGTAGTTGCTCTGCACTGTGGTTAAATGCCAGAATCTAACCTAGAGCATGTTAAAGGCCATGTTCCAGTATGCTTACTTGTGTTGAGTAGCATCTTACTACATGAGAAGTCCCGCCGATGGCAAAGGGACTGCTTATAGGTGCTGGTACTAATTAATGAGAGTGGGGATGTCAGAATCTGGCCCTAAATCCTTTCTGGAAATGTCACTGACCTACCTGCATTTCTAGGGGAAGGCTGATGGTTTAGCTCCCCTCACTGTTTGTGCTCCTCTGTATATATGTTAGTTGGAAACTGGATTTTGTTTTCTTAAGCCTCCATTTCTTTCTTGTTTTTACCCACTGTGTATTTTGCAGGCAAAACTGTAAATATTTCTAAAGAACGTGGCTACTAGTGCATCGTGATACCATGTGTCCTGTTACCTAACTCAATATTTTTAATTACTTGCCTTTATTGGTGAGACAAAATGTAGAGTCAAGTTTCGACTAATACCCTTTATTGGACTAATGCTGCAATATTGACAGTCAAGCTTTAGGGATGTAGAAAACTCCCCTCCAGGTCAGGAAGGGATTGACTCTGAAGAATGGATTCCTATACCCAGACAGCTTGTTTGTCAATATTGTATAGTTAGTCCAATAAAACGTATTACTGAAAAGTTGGTTCTAAATGTAGTCTGTAAAGAAAATATTTGAGCTTTTTAGGCCACACAGTTATGATTTCTTATAAATATCTAATTTGTGTGGAATCACCCCAAATTAGGAGGCTGATATTAGTGGCCCTTATGGTGGCTACCATTTCTTATTGTAAAAACATCCCTCTGTCCAGATCTTCAGCTACATCAATTTGTATAGCTCCACTCCATCATCGTTCACGCTGATTTACACAGGCTGAGAATCTGGCCTGGGATTCTTATTATGAGTATTTGTCGCGTAATTCTGTTCAGGGAGAACTTTTTATAGCCATATACAAATATCTCATTCAAATTACAAGCAGCAAGGAAGTCCACCCCACAGAAGAGTTGCAGCCACTTGTATCTGATCTGATTTGGCCCATTTATACCCTAGAGTATTTAAGAATGGTAAGATGGGGCAGATATGTCTATTATCCTTCATTTTTATTTGTATTATAATAGCGCCTAGAATTCCCAGTCAGGATCAGGGTTCCATTGTGGGAGGTACTGTTCCAAGAGACAGTCTGTGACCCAAAGTGTTTATAGTCTAAGGCCCTGGTCCTGCAAACAGCTCCATGTGGTGGGCCCCTGCACCCACACACAGCACATTTTTCTCAGACAGAATACCCGCTATCAATTCACACAGCACATATCTGATCTAGATTTATGTCATTGAATAATAGTGTCATGAATGCTAAAGTGTCCATAGTTTGGCAAATCTACTTCAAACTCAGTTCATAAATAAAGCACAGCCACTCCTCCTTCTAAAATAATTACAGCTAGCCGAACATATATTTATATTTTCAAACAGCAGGTGTTTTTTTTAATGGAAAGTGTCTTTGTCTTCAGTGCTCTTAATAAACAAATTGAATAGTGACATGAGGTATTGACTGAAATATCTAGAAGAAACAAGAGCTACACACCAGGGAAGGCAGGAAAAGCTCTCAGCCCACATGGACATTACTCAGTGCTCAGAGAAACACTGGGCTTAGGGTGGGGAACACATGTTTTCTTCTTTAAAATATAGTGCTTTTTTGCATTTAACTAAAAAATCAGCTTTGATGCTAAACCTCAGATTTAGAATATAGTATAATGTAAGTTTTGGAATGTTTGAGAAACACTGGACTAGAGATAACAAGAGGCCAAGACAAAACTCTTATGCACATGCTCAACATCATTATTAAGTCAGCAGGACGGAACCATGTGGTTAAGTGGACATTGACCATCCACACAGACCAGTAACGATGCTGGTTTCTAAGATTTAAAGGACACACATGTGCAGCAGGTAGCTAAATGTAAGTCCCTCTATCAATGACTGAAGGAAGGCGGAGTCAAATTTGCAAGGTTTTGAACTGATGGTTTCATGTAAGCTACAAGGGTTAGAAGTCACCAAGCCACCTCTCCCTCACAATCCAGGAGGTTTCTGTAATCTCTGATAGGTAGTTTCTCTATTTAAGTATTCATATGCATTCCATCATAGGAGCCCCTGAGCAGCATCAAGGAGTGTCAAGATGGTTTAACAATATGCCTGTGCATAATTTAATGGGTAGGGGCTTGAATCTCCTTTCACTCACACTGGTGTAAATCAGGAGTAGCAACTTAAATCTATGAAATTACACCAGTTATACTGGTGTAAATGAGTCAAGAATCAGGCTTCATGTTCTCATAAAGTAAGATCACTCCCAAATTTCTGTAAGTGGTTTAGACCAGAGAGTGGTGAGGTAATCCTTTCTAGCTCATTTTGCTATTTGTCTTTTATATTATCATTATTCATGTGATTAAATAAAGCCCACAGAACACAATGGGCCTGGTTAGGAAAATGATTTCTTGCACATACGTTTTAAATGAAATGCAATGGCACTTTGTGATTCAGACCTTAGTAGGCACAAAATTTAGAATAACTCTGTTTATCTGTGCAAACTTTCCTTAGCCTGTTGCAACTCCAAATGTCTTAACTGTTACGCATGGGTGTTTGGGAGAATATACTAAAGAAAAAGTTTACAAAGACTTAATTTTTCTCCTTCCTACAAAGGACTCCAAATCTTTACTATTCAGCACAGCTGCCTAGAATAGGCAACACTAGTGCTTTTGTCCAGTGATTCAAACTGAGTGGGAGTGAATACCATTAACCCTTAAAACAGAATTATCTTATTCTTTTGATTTCACTGCACACTATAATATGCTTGTGGCCATATTTGGAACACATCCGGTTTAATCTAGAAGGACACAGGAATAATAGATATCATTCAGATCATAATTAGCCATGTACTTGCAATAGCGGGATGTAAAGTAAAAGGAAAAACACTAAAAATGTTGTTTTTTTGGACCATGACAAAGAGCTTTTTAAATGAGTTTGGGCATTTTTAGTGTCTGACTCATGTCTGGAGGTCTTTGCTACACTCCAGAATCCTTTAACTTTTGTGTTTTTTATTTCTGTCTTTGACAATGACATGCTAATAGCTCCGGGCTTTCTACTGCCTTTAAGTGCTTATTGCTCTCCTTTGTTTTCTGTTACGAGAAAATGTCAGAATTTTAGGTAGCATTGTGTCTGAGCATGACAAGAGTGAAGGAAATTTTAGCATATCCTGTGACAACAGATTAGACTCCCTTCATACAGGGCTTTTGCTAATAAATCAAAGTTTACTCTTTAGGACAAGTTTTCCATTTCAATGTTAAACTTATGTTTCTTATTGTTTTTCCTGTTACTGCATCATAAATACGCAAAAGGCACATGGGAATATACTCGGTGGAAATATCATTTGTAAGAGGCCATTGATTTATCAAGCTTATATTTATGTAAAGAACATTCAAATATATTTCTACACACTTTTATCCAAGTTTTACATAAGGCCAATACATGGTAGGGCAGGACTTTGGGAGTTCAAGGACAGAGGGCCCAATCCTGTCCCACAGAAGTCAATAGGACCTTTACCTTTCACTTCCAGGGGCTCTAGATCATGTCCAGAGTCTGCAAACACTTACTATTAGGTATAAACAAATGGAACCATTCATAACAGTAAGTACCACAACTAACAGACCTTGCAGGATCAGGCCCTATGACCCCAATCATGCAAACGCTTATGTGCATAATTTTTCCCGTGTGACTGGTCATGCGAATTGAGTTATACACAATGCTTAAGTGGTTGGAGATTCAAGGCTTTAGTAGATACTCATACACTATAAATATGGGGTAAAATTTGCAAGAACACCTAAGGGATTTAGGACCTTACATCCCCTTGAAAGTCACATGGGGATTTTGAAAATTTTACCCTACGTCCCATTTTCAAAAATAACGTAGGCCCAGACTTTTAAAGGTATGTAGGCATTGCTGCACTCTGTGTTGTAATGCTGATTTGAAAATGGGATTTAAGATCCTAAAAGGGATTTAGGCATGTCAGTTAGACATTGCAACACTCAGCGCAGCAATACCTAAACACCTTTAAAGATCCAAACTGTAGGCCCTTAGGAACCTAAGGATAGGTCTACACTAGAAGCGCTATATCGGCACAGCTACACCAATGCAGCTGTGATGCTGTAGTGCGCCTGGTAAATACGCTCTAGGCTGACAGGGGAGCGCTCTCTCATCAGCATAATTACTCCACGTCCGCAAGAGGCGGACGCCATGTTGGTGCTGTCATAGTGCCATAGCGCTGTCTACATGGGGGAGTTAAGGTCAGTATAACTACGTGTCTGCGGGACGTGGATATTTAACACCCCTGAGCGACATAGTTATACCAGCATAGGTTTGTAGTGTAGACCAGACCTGTGTCTTTTAAGGAGATCCTGGTAACCTGGGACACAATGTATGTCATCCTTTGCAGCTTTACACTGACTGAAATAGAAACATGGATCTGTGGCAGGCATTGTCTGAAAAAAGAAAACCCAGTCAAGTTGGTTGTGAAACCAGACTCCTGGCTTCCATAAAGGGAGGTAGAAGGCATAGGAAAGGTGGCTTAGACAATCTCAGCCTAAAAAGTCAGGTTGCCTCAAAGGCAGGTAGGCTCTCTATTTCCAATCATCCCATATTCTATATTTTGATAAAACATTTCACTAGTTCATGCTGAATCCCACTGATCCTTGAGAGAGAAACTTCTGCATGATTTGGCACACTGTCAATGAACACTGTACTTTACAGAATGTGTAACAGACAAGTCCCTCATCGGCCGATCATACAATCTATATCAGACAAATACCATACACAGTGCAAGAAAGCACAGCGACGTTGTGGTACACAGGACAGCTTTGGGTAAGGAGTAGGTATTAAGGGGTTATATGGCGGAGAAGGATTTTGGTGCTCAGCACATCAGTAACTGGGAGACGTTCCAAGGGTAGAAGGCATGAAGAAGGTGAGAAGATGTGAGAGGGAGGGGAAAGCAAAGGGCCTAATTATCCTGTCACTGACACTGATGTAAATGAGGAGTAATTCCAATGAAGGCAATGGGGTTACACTGACGTAAGCCAGGTGGGAGAGGAGACTCAAGCCCAAAGAAGCAGATAAAAGTGGATGTGGATGAGCAGAGGGAATGAGAAACAGATGAGATGTAGAATGCAGTAAAACAGATGTAGACGGTAGTGGATGTAAAAATAGAAACAGACTCAATATCACAGTTTTGCTACGATAAATATTTATCATAATGTCTCGGGTTAAGAAGACTGCAGCATCTGGGCAGCCACCATGCAACTTCATGAACAACACATCAGTGGCAGCAACCACTGCACAAAGACTTCACTGGATGAAGGCTCTAATTGGCTGTGTGATAGTAAGGGAGGAATTCTGAGCATTGCTGTACAAAACAAGAGTCTTCCAGAGAGGTTAAATTGGATCTGACCATCATCTCGTAGTCTCAGAATGAAGCTGGCGGGAATGATTAAGCAAAAGCAATGTGAGGAAAGGCTAAACATTCCTGGAGGCTTAACAAAAAAAGAAAAGAAAAGCTTAGAGTAGTTTTTTGACTATGGTTTTTACCCCTCCCCCTCCCCCCACTCCCCAAAGAACTGAATGATAAACAGTGCCGGCTTTAGGCCGATTCCGCACCTAAGAGGGCCCCTCGCCCTAAAGAAGAGCGCCTAATTTAGGCGTCTTTTTAATTTTTACTCATCCTGCGGCGGTCCAGGTCTTCGGCGGCACTTCGGCAGTGGGTCCTTCACTCGCTCCGGGTCTTCGGTGGCATTTCGACGGCGGGTCCTTCGGTGCCGTGAAAGACCCGGAGCGAGTGAAGGACCCGCCGCCGAAGTGCCGCCGAAGACCCGGAGCACCGCAGGGTATTCAAATTGGGCCCTGCACTTCCTAAAGCCGGCCCTGAGAAAGAGAATGCTCAAATGGCATGAGAAACATGGAAGCAGCCACCAGGGACTCAAAGAAGAAAAAAGCAAACTAGGGACCAGTATCAGGCTAGAGACCATAGTGACAACAGGCAAAGCTAGGAATGCAGAGAAAATAGCAGAGCCGAAAATACAGCATTGATGGCCACATACAACAATCTGACCAACAAGATACTGAGTCCTATTCTCAACAAGACATTGAGTCATGTTCTTACGCACACAAAAATCTCTAGCTTGAGTTAAATGGTGCTTTAAACTTAAACTAGCTGACCTATCAGGGGCTTGAATGCCACTGAAGCCTGAGCTAATAATGCAGTGGGAACTCAGCTATAATGCTGTCAGCCCCCAATTTCCCTCTCAGGGGTATTCCTTGTGTCCATCTCCCTGCTTCATCCTGACCAGAAGTTATCTCCACCCAGTATAAATACCCTACTTCAACGTTTGGGCCTTATCTTAGCATGTGGGTCTCTGTAACTGTAGAATCTATAGCTCTGCTATATTTGTTCACTCAGATGGTGTTCGGGGGAAGACCTTCTTCCCAGTGTGTGGCTTCCTGGGTTAAGGCTGACACCGAACTGCTTGGGCAGTCATGGTGTGATGCCAGCAAGACTTATGTATCATCTAAACTGTCTGAGGATGGGATCCACTGGACTGGCCACCAGTACTGGAACAAGATGAAATCCCTGAAGACACTATAATGCCAGGCAAATGACCACAACTCCCAGACTGGTAAAAATCCAAAGACTCACCAGACTACAAGCAGTTTGACTGGGTACTCTCCGGGCCCCCAAATATGGAGGCTGTCTACATCCTAGACAGCTCAAGGGCCC
Source organism: Chrysemys picta bellii (assembly GCF_011386835.1). Classification (NCBI taxonomy): domain Eukaryota; kingdom Metazoa; phylum Chordata; order Testudines; family Emydidae; genus Chrysemys; species Chrysemys picta. The sequence continues at coordinate 17,440,705 of NC_088798.1, forward strand.
TGGGGAAGTTTATGGGTGACTGAATGTGGAGGAGACTGAGGAGGACCCAGAATCAAGGCAAGTCCCAGTCACAGCAATATTGGTTGAGGTGGAGCAAGCGCTCACCACTGTGGGCCACAGCTACTCTGGGGGGAAATGGAGGAACAGTCAGGAAAGGGAAGAAGTGACACAAGAACAAGCATCAGTTCAGCCTCAGAAGGACGTGAGTCACTGTTGCTGTTTTGGTTAGGAGGGATATGACATAAGGGGCCTAACATTGTCTGTGTAGGACCAAAATGCACAAAGGGATGCTGTGTGGTGGAGGACAAGCTTTAGGAAAGCCAGTCGTAGCTTCCCTTCTAGGGTGGAAAGCACCGTGGCCCCCTTCTGTCCTGGCATCCATCCCTTCCCCTCATGGTACCCAGAGAGAAGGCTTTAGGTAATGTTGCTTTTATGTTGCCTTCAGGTGTGGTAAATACCATTCCCCCATCCCACCGTGGTCTCCACACACAGCCCCAGCATCCATCTGTCCCTCCCCTTCCCAGGATCCAGTGAGACTGCTTTTATGTCTTCTGGGAGTGACAACCACCATTGCTCAACAAGATGTCATTGAACCGTCTTCTGCCAGGTGCTCTGATATCAGTGTTCAGCTGCATGACCATGGCAGTGGGCGCAGACATCCGTATCATTAGGAGGAATAAAGTTTCAATTGTCCCAATTTAAAAAGGCCTGATCGTCAGAATACCCTGGCATCATGTACTCTGCCCGAGAGCCACCATCAGTGGTCCACCAAAGCCTGCCGCTTTCCACGAACCACAGTAATTACTGCCTTGCAGACCTCCGTCACCACAGCACTGATTGCTGATTTCTTGACACCAAACTGATTAGCCACTGACCTGTAACAGTCAGGGGTAGCTATTCATTATGGCAATAGCTACCTGCTTCTGGATGCCAGAGCAGGTCTCAACTGTGTATCCTAGCAATGAAGGGCTGGGGCAAGCTCCTTGTGCAGTTCCAGGAAGGTGGCCTTCTTCATCATAGGGAAATTCGGTTCCCATTGCTGGTCATCCCAGCACTGTGTTACACTTTTTGAGGTCCAGAACCGCCTGTCTTGTATAACCTGCAAGACATAGGGAGATTGCACAGCTCTGAAAGTCTGTTACATGTCTCCACACCATCATATCTACAAGTAGCTTGCGCAGTCGCCTCAGGAAAGCATGTTGTCGGCTTCTCAGGATGACAAACTGCTACTGAAAGGCTCTTCACTGAGTCTCGTTCCCTGTATTCGGCCTCTTTGTCTGAAATGACAGTTGTATTAATATCCGCGTTTCACAAAGCTCATTGTTCAGAGCGGGATCCACAGCTTCCCACCAGCATGCAGGCAACGAACACAAGTGGAAGTGGCATGCTGGAATAAGCTGCTGGGCAAACACCATTTACATCCATGTGCCCAGAACAGACTGAAAAGTTTTTCTGACCTACACCCCGAAAGTTTGGAAGGAGCAGCTCAGAATACTGCAGTGCCAAGAACAAGGGATATGCCCCCAGAAGGCAAGCGCCTCCACTCCAGTCAGTACTGCAACAGTGTGCATGCAGTGATTCAAAGATGGCTCGAGGTACCTTTGCAGTGTGGCTGCTCTCGCTAGAATTAGACTAGCCAGAGTACCTCAAATGTACTAACCTGCAGTAACCATACAGTGAAAATAATCCCTCGCTCTCAGGAAAGAAACAGACACACTTAAAATATCATCATAACACAGGACGTTTGGATCATTATGGCCAAAAGTTTCAAAAGTAACTAGCGATTTGATGTTCCTCCATTTTTGGGTGACCAACGTGAGACACCTTAAAGGGGCCTGATTGTCAGAAGATGGGTGCTTGCTCTGAAAATCAGGCCCCTTTTTAAGGCATCTCAAATTGGGGATCCAAAAACTGAAGCCCCCAAATTACCAGTTACTTTTTAAAATCTTGGCTTCTATTACTTTAATTGTAGATCCACTCCTCTAGCAGGTTATACAAGAATGAATCTGGGGAAACTTTAGCATTTGTAAAGAAATGTGTATTAAACTCAGTTCTGCCTCTTGCAGTAGCTATGCTAAACCTTTCTATTTCATAGTGCTATTCTGCTAGGATAGCAAAGCCCCTTTACAAAGGTGGGTAATTATTATTATTCCCATTGTACAGACAGAAAAACTGAGGCACAGAGTCAAAGGGAAAGAATTCAGCTCCCTGGATTCTCACATTGTGCTTTGACCAGTGCACCATACAGATTTTCCAGTGCAAAACTAGCTAAGGGCAACAGTTTTTAATTTGACTGGTGGTAAGTGTTCGCATGCTCTCTTTCTCTCTCTCTCTCTCTCGCTCTCTCTCACACACACACACACACACATCCCTATTCTTTAAGGAGGATTGTGCCACCACTGCTGAGCTGCAAGCTACAGTTAGCATGAGATTATAAGGCTGACTTTAGCAACTCGAAAAGAAATTTCTTGCATGACACTGGTGTTGCTACTGGGTCATAAGGATAGTAATAAATCATATCCATAGCTTATAAGAGTATTGCTTATTGCCCCATGCTGAGTCACTGTGTCAGGTCTATATAAAACAGATTTTCAAGATTTAACTGAGACAACTTAATAGAGAAGGGAAACCACATACATTTTGGTATCTACTGGGGCCCACATTGTGCAAGGAAAAAGGCAGATATGGACCAAACAAGGTTTCTCAGTACAGAATGGGATTGAAGTTTCCCATGCTATCCATTAAAACACTGGATCTTGAAGATAATATAGCCTGGGAGAACAGTAGAAAAAGTGGATAAGGGAATAAAGGAGGTGAAAAATGATTAATTCAAATTGCATTGCAAAGTAGGATGTTCTGTGGTTAGGGAAAATTCCTTGAGAAAGAATAATGGTAAGAAAAGAGGACTTCCCACACTAGCTTTGACCAATGGTACATCTAGTACCTGCTGTAAAAGCTCCATAACAGACGGTGATGCAATATTGTGCCCATTGGGGAAGCTTCTTCCTAATGCCAGGCAATCAGTGGTGATTTATGCATGTGGGCTAATATGCTAATTAGAATAAAAATGCATCTGTGGATATTCTCGTTGTTCATATCATTGTCTAATTTTTTTTTCAATCCTATTAAACTTTTTACCAGGCGATCTAGTGGCAGTGAATTCCACAAGCTAATTATATGCTGTATGAAAAAGCATTTCCATTTTGGTTTAAAATGTTACATTCCATTGCATGGAGTGTGCCCTCATTTAGAAAAGGAGTGTCAAACTGATATTCTTCTGTGTCATTCATCATTTTATATTATATTTTTCTATCCTACCAACTCTTATTAGCTTTCTCCCTAAACTAAGTATAGAAATCCCCAGCTTTTTAATCAACTCTGATAAGTAAGGTTTTCATGCTCCAATCATATATATTGTCCTCCTCGAGATTTTTTATATTTCTGCTATAACTTTTTTGAAACAAGCTGGCCAGAAGCGAACACAATCTCCAAGGTGGGAGTCTTCCTAGCATGGATATAATTTTCAGTATAATTCTCTATCCCTTTCTAAATACATCTTGTTTGCTTTTCTGACCATTGTTATACATTGAGAAGATGTTTTCATTGAGTGTCCTCAAGAATGGTGGTCTTTTTCTGGGTTACTATAGCCATAGCATAAGGAACAGATGGCTCAGACACTGAATTTTAAAGAGTGGGCCCTGTGCAGTTTTGCATTAGAAAAGGAAGAATGTGTATAAGCAAAAATTCCGAAGAGACACCAAACTTACGGTCCTGATCCTAATTTAAATTAAGATCCTTCAGGTACGGTCAAGGGTACTAAGCTGGAAGGGACCTGAGTGTAAAGGAAAATCAGGACTTCCCTCTCAACTCACTGGAGTGTTTTTGTTGCTTTTGATATCTAGAGTTTTTGTGTGAGGAGAACTGAATGCAGTCATCAAACTGGACACCTAACCTGTGAAGATATTCTCTTTGAGCATTTTGCAGAGTATATGTGCATACAATGATAGCTGTCTCACATAGTTGGCTGTTTGAATTTAACATGATGCCATTTGAGCTGGGAGGTGCTATACCTTCTTTCCAAAAGTGGATCGATGACAAGGTATTGGAGCATTCTATTATTTTATCTACCTAGCCTGTCAGACGGTTGTTCCCAGAACTGTAAAGAATAAGTTGGATGTTTCAAGACAAATATTACAAAAGCACAGGGATTGTCCTAGTCACGTAACAGTTAAGGCACATAGATATTGTGTTGTAATAGAAGGCAGGAAACAGGGAATTGTTATTTCTTTCATTAACACCTTTCAACTTAGAAAGAATCCTTAGCAATTATTTCAGTGGTCAAGAAATAGGGATGTGTCTTAATGTACATTTTATAATGTATCTCCTCTTTGCTGCAGGGGGGAAGGATAGCTCAGTGGTTTGAGCATTGACCTGCTAAACCCAGGATTGTGAGTTCAATCCTTGAGGGGCCACTTAGGGATCTGGGGCAAAATCAGTACTTGGTCCTCCTAGTGAAGGCAGGGGGCTGGACTCAATGACCTTTCAGCATCCCTTCCAGTTCTATGAGATAGGTATAGCATTATTATTATTTATTTATTATTTTTATTTATGGCCAATAATTCATAAACAGTATATTTCAGCCACATACAGGGTCAGCAGAGTAAATTTCTGTTTAAAGAAATATCATGTAGTCTGATCTCCTGCATAGGACAGGCCCTAGATCCCCATCCAGTACTTTCTGTATTAAACCCATAACGTCTGTTTGAGCTACAGCATATCTTTTGGGAAGACATCCAGTCTTGATTTAAAATCATTAACACAATGGATGAACATATACTTAGCAAGGGCAACCACAAAGTATGTTAGAATCAGGAACATGGAATCTGAAATATTCTTTTAGATAAGATGCCTCAAAACAGATGTTATTGGACAATTAAATCTCAATGTGTATGTTAAAAGTAAATAATACTTCATAAAACCTCGATTATAGGGTGGGATCCACAAAGGGACTTAGCTATTGCAATGCTGAGCATCATGCTGCCTAACTTTTAGGCGCCTGGAAAATCATAGGTTCAATATTCCTCAAAGCCAGGCTAGGCACCTAGGCTCCCTTTACAATGACTGGGGAGGGATAGGTGCCTAAGAATGTAAGAATGTGATTCAGAGAAGCCAGCACGCCTCTATTAGCCAATGGGAGATGCAGACAAGAGGCGTGTGTGCTAAATCCCGTTCCTGTCTCAGAGATTGGTGCCTAAGTCCAGGCTGCAGGGAGGTGCCTATGTCATCTTAGTGATCCAGGAATGGGAACCCACGGCCTGGAGTCAGGCAGCTTAGGCACCTAAGCCAGTTTTTGAGGAACTGAGGTGCCTGCCTCACTCCACACAAAATGACAGCTGGTGCCCTCCGCACCCCTAACTTTTAGCCCAGTGGTTAGAGCACTTGCCTGGGACATGAGAGACCCAAGCTCAATCCCCCCTCTCTGGCAGAGAGGGAAAAAGAATCAAACAGGGGAATCTCCCCTCTCTCAGGCCTGTGCTCTAACTACTGGGCTACAGGATATTCTGATGCACAGCTTCTTCAGTCTTTCCTGTTGAAGCTGTTGCACTGTGGCCAACTAATGAAAGAGTGGTTGGAGTAGGGGACATGGACCCTGGGTCACCCACCTCCCTGGTGGGTGCCCTATCCACTGGACTTCCCATTCTTTCTCTCTCTCTCTCTCTCTGGCCTAATGAGAGTTTAAGTATTTATCTGAACTGGAATAGTCAGGAGAGGGAGAGGGGGGAAATGGCAATGATGCTGGGGTCCAGGTCCCCTGCTCCAATCACTTGTTCATTGTTTATCCACAGCTTCAGCAGGGGAAATTGAGGTCAGAATATCCCATAGCTCTGTACTCCCTCTGAGTACGCCTACTGGATCAGACCCTGCACACGTCTTAAGCATCTGAATGCCTATTTACCCCTGGTTCGTAAATCACTCTGGGTCTTAGACGGGAGATAGGTGTCCAGACCCCTAGAGGAGGAAGCAGTGCATGTGCCCAGAGGCAGGAACATAGGTATGTAGAGAACTTTTACTCTGAAAAACTTGGGTGCCAAGGGAGTTTAGATGCCTGCAGGGTTTGATGGGAATTTTGTTGATTGCAATGGAGACAAAACTTTGACTTAGGTGACTAAGTCTGGGATTTAAGCTCTTAAGTACCTTTGTGGATCCCATCCATGGTGTATTTAGTACGGTAGCAGTGTATCTTCCGCACTCTAGCAGGAATAAGAGGTTAAAATAATTTTGGGTGCTCAAGTAATAGAAAAATCCATACTAGGATTGGTACCTTTCTTATCCACTGTATTCTAAGTAGAATACGGAAAATGATGTATTGTAGCCCAGTTAAGTCAAATTTATTTAGATAACATCCAGTCCTCACGGAGACTGTATTACAAGGACTGCTCTTAAACTGCTTTGAAGAAACTGAAAAATACACATGAAGGCATGTGACAAGAGAAAGCAAGAAATTAATGCACATAAGAATTTACAGGTATCAATTCCTGCTAAAGGTCATAAGTAAAATTAATCTTAAATGGGAAGCGGATTTCCCATTAGTGAAATATTCATCGTGCTTCATGAATGCAGGATTGCTCAGTACACCTCTAGTAACAAGGTTAACTCTGGCCAGTACTACTTATAATATCAAGAATTATATAGGTGTTGTGGTCAGAAAACAAAGATAGTTAACTGGAATATGCACAAGATACTACCTTCCAGCAAAAAATATTAATTGTGGTGGTACAACAACTGGCAGAAATGAGAGCCGATGAAAATATTGGGACCTGAATGGCAGTTTCTCCCATGACAAAGTTAGAGCTGGTGGTGTGTGAAAGCTAGGAGTGTTACTAGAAAAAAATCAGAAGGGATTTGGTGGGAAGGGGAGGGGAAGGAGGACCATATATTTTTTACTGTGAGTGATTTATTTAGGACCCAGGCTACAAGCTGGATATAAGATGGGAAACAGTTATAGGAGAAAATGGCATTTCATAGGTTTTGCAGATTATTCTCTAAAAGGAGAAATATTCTGGAATATAAAGAAGAGAGGATATAAAGCCAGTATCTGTCTGCAGTTAAGAGAGGTCTCCCAAAGACACACAGATCCAGAAAAGTGAATACCCAAACATTCGATGGTAAAGAAAGAGGGAAAGGAGGAGCAGGAAGACAGATCTAAAAGTAGGCACTGAGAGTATAACCACCAGGTGGTTGGGAAATGTATGACATATGGGGAGCTTAGAAGAAGATCAGATGGCAAAGGGAATGATTGAGTGGATGCCAACAGGGAAGAGGCCACATGAAAGACCAAATCCAAGAAATTGGGTCTATGTATCCAAAGCTCTGCATGACAGAGTTAAAGCAACGAGATAAATGAATCAACTCTCAAAGCTGCTACAATGATGGATAAGGCTGGTAGGATCAGCAGCCAACATAGTACTGAGAGGTTCTGGAAACATCTAGAAAAACACCAGGCTTTTTTTGCAGGGAGAGAGAGGGGGAGGCAGTGTTTTGTTTTAGTCTGGCAGACATATAGAGCATGAACAATTGTATTTTATTTGCTGTCTTAACAGTCATTTTGTTTTATAGATTTTGTATCAAGACACTAAATGTGAAAACTAAGAGCATATTATGGGTTCAATCCTGCAAGACGTTCTGTGCCTCTTATGAGCTGCTGAGCTCCCTCAGCTCCCACTGGGCCAAATCCAAAGGTGATACTGAGTTTTTACTCTGGCC